>NC_056748.1:453310404-453367904 GCF_019279795.1 Protopterus annectens | reverse complement strand
TCTGTATGCAAAGACATATATGCACAATACAGTTATATAGTCTGATATGAGTTCCAACATGGCCTATGATTCTCCAAGTGTAGGAACATGCCCAGTATGACCTTCTATAGTGAGAGTGGGACACCATTCCAGAGATAGTTGTACTCCGGTCCAGGGTTTTGTGTGCTACAGCCATACCTCTCAAAAGTAAACAGGACTTTCCTAGAGGTACTGGGTTTGTTTTAGCAGACATTTTGTAACATATCGTAGGTCTGACACTGGAATGTATTGTGTCATTACCTAGTGACAGACATCCTCAGATCATCACAGTGCTTTACCAGAGGAATACAAGCTGTATGATGCACAGACCAATATTATGAGCCCAACTATATACATTCTTGCCCAAAAAGGCCAGTTGAGAGGTGCGGCTAAAGCCGGTTGACTGATGAAGCTGTGTAAACAGTCCAGCAACTTGGTGATATACTGGCTGGAGATCTCCTGCTTGTGTGGTATTCTTCTTACCTGAAAAGCCATATCCTGGTGTGGCCACACCTCTCAATTGTACATTTCTTGGCAGATTGTCCAGGTGTTTGTCTAGAAGTTTCATCCAGTCTACATAAACCTGTGTTTTTATGGCAAGTTAGTTGCATATAATTGAAAACTGATGTTACAGAATAATGACAGACATTAGTGTTTCAGACTTCATAACCTTCAGACAATTCTTGCTAATGCAAAATCCCTTATCCTATCAACTTTCTCAGTATGGGCAATATTTACAACACATGCATATCATTGTACCTTTGTCCCACTTTTATTTATGAACTAGTCCAAATGTCTTGCTGGCAGAGGTTGGGAGGTATGAGTATGGGTACAGAGTGCATTCTACTGTGTAGACATGTCCGTTATATGTGTAGTATAGTCTGCATAGCACTGTGACTTCCAGGTATGTCAGTGGCAGAACAGTACAGAATAATGTGGTGAACCACTGACAGACAGTTGTGTATAGGTTGATTGGTTGCTATGACATTAGTAGGGTATTGGCCCTGAAGCTCTTATAACCCACACAGATGAGAGTGTCACACATATTACAACATGTCAGCAGGGACACAGATGGGATCACAGGACTGTATTTTGTGTTTCCCGTACACTTATACAGGAAGCACATCACTAGGGATATT
The DNA here is from genome assembly GCF_019279795.1 of Protopterus annectens. Classification (NCBI taxonomy): domain Eukaryota; kingdom Metazoa; phylum Chordata; order Ceratodontiformes; family Protopteridae; genus Protopterus; species Protopterus annectens. The sequence continues at coordinate 453,366,747 of NC_056748.1, read as the reverse complement.
AAAGCACTTGGCTTGCTGTTGACAGGGAGTGTATTCCACAGATGGGAGAGTGTGTGGTACATGTATCTGTCACACCAACAAGCCATACTGATATCACAGCCCAGGTTGATGCTGCACCTACAGGTTAATTTAGTGGGCCTTGAGTTCCAGATGTGCAACAGTCCCATGAAGGCAGGGTCTGGATTGCTTTCTATGCCAGACAGGGGTCACCTCTGCAGACTCTGGATGGAACAGGGTAGAGGGACAGTGCTGTTAGCTTATCTGTGTAGGGCAGGTGCTTAAGGTTTGTGGTAAGGCCTTAGTGTTTGCAAGACTCTGGTGTGTGGAGTCTACTGTGATCCTTATACAGTTTGTGTTGCTATACATTATGAGGCTACATGTGGGCCTAGCTGTCATACCATCACAGACTGATATCTGGACAGGTCCAAATATGACAGTGAGTTAATAATGTTCTGTCAAACATAGACAGTTGAGAGACCGGTTTGGTAATTGCTTGTTTGCTCTTATTTGATTGATGTCTGCTTATCCACTGTCTGCCATTGCTGTTTTGACGTGACCCTTTCTTGTTTAGCAAATAGCTGGCAGGCAAATGCAATGATAGGACAAACAGAACACATATACAAGGCATACTTGTGCTCCTTCTGTGACAACCTATCTCATTCTAGGAGTATGGCTGCTGGCCAGTGACATGTCAGTGCTGACACAGAAAGGTGTCAGCCTTTTATACACTGACAGTACACTGACCTTCAGTTACCTGCTGTCCTACTGGGCACCATACCTCTCAACTTCTGAGAGCCAGACATCTGGGCAAAGTCACATAATTAATTGGGGACAGAGGCCTAAATATAGGGACCATTTTTAAGTATTGGCCTTACAAACCTAGAAAATTGACTCAATAACAGGTTTTGCTTTAACATGTGTGTTTCTATCAGGTACGAAGTCTGACACTACAGTCTGTCATTATTTTCTGACCTTGTCTTACGTGATTTGCCAATGAATTGCCAGACAACCACTATTTCATGTTATACAGACCACAGTTATGATGCAATCCTCTGGACATTCTGCAATAGGTCTGTACAGTTGAGAGGTATGGTAGGCACTGTGTAGGTTACTCCAAGATGTGTACTGTCCATATGTGTGGCCCCCTGTCCATGACCTGTACAGCTTTCCTGCATTAACAGATATTACATCTGAACAGTGTGTACAACTCCTATTGTAGGTGTAGCCGACATGCAGAATAGTTAGCACTGCAGTTCTTGGAACATGGCCCTGTCAAAGACAGCATTGTACCTAGGCCACTACAACACAACAGCCGGGAGTAAGTGCTGGCCACATTCTGACAGTATTAACCACACATATACAAGGCTCATTGACCCCTTCATATTTTGGACATGCAGAAAGTTATCATGCTGATTGGGACAGCCCTGGTAATGTGTGCTCTGCTGCTATTTCCCTGCAAACATACATGTTACTGCATTTCTATGGGAATATAGTTGGAGGGGGCACACCTGTCAACTGTACACATTTGCACAGACTGTGCTGATATTTGCTTTACATTTTGGTTCCATTTAGCATAGTATTGTGCCCTGTCGTGGAGACTAGAGACATATCACTAAAGACCACAAGTAAGATTGTAATGGCATACATTTGAGTTTCAGACTTCTTATCCTTCAGAGCCTTACTGCAACTGCAAGAACTGCTGTACTATCACTGTGTAAGTCTGTAGGGGGTATTTCATCATTGTCTCCATTTGTGGGCCTTTGCCTGACATTTCTTTATGGTTTTCTATAGCTGACTTGCTGGGTGAGGCTGAGGGATGAGTATGGGACTCCCACACTGACATACATGCCTGTGAATTATGACCCCCCCCCCAGTTAGTTGCCCCCCCACATATACTGTAGTGGGATTTTTCACCTTGGGTACTACTGCATAGTGTGGGAAAGCCAGTATTGGGCAAATATTTCCTGGTGTCCCACATAGCTGTCATTTGTCTGCTGCTACCCCAGTAGGCTACCACATTCCCTTGCATGCATGCAGCAATACCACAGATATGCTACAAGAGCATACTAATTCATTCATTTATTGTTAAGAAGACTGACTTACCTTGTGTCTGCAGCAGTTGTGAGGATGGTGCTTGAGGGCTGCCTATGTCATATGCATGCAGTACACTGCCTATACATGGTAAGGTACAGGTAGTGTGATGTGTGTGGCAGCCATTTTACTGTGTATATGAGTCAGAGAGAGGTGTCAGTCCCTGGTTCCCTATAGTGTTAGTGTGTGTGTACTATGCATTGTCTCTTGCCAAGGCCAGGACATACTGGGCACTCCTCCATTTGCCTACAGGAGCTGACTCAGGGAGTTCCTTCTCTACGTCCCTCTGTGCCTGTGGGGGTCTTAGCAATGGTGGGGGGGCTGTGTGACCCTTCCCCATTCTGTTTCTGCTGCAGCTGTTTTTGCATGATCATATTGGGTCGCATGGCATATACTATGAGCATGTGAGCACATGTGGCTGGAGAGTACTGCAGGCCTCCACCAGATATGTCAATGCAGTGAAACCGTGACTTGCACTTCCCAAATACATGCTTTATAATGATCCTGGTTTTTGCATGTGCCTCATTATAGCATTCTTGAGTGGGTGTGTGTGCATTTCTGATGGGTATCATCATCCATGGCTCCAGTGCTTAGCCAGCATCCCCCACCAGATGCCATATAGGATGTCCTCCCTTGCAAATCCCTGGTACAGCTGTGTGGAATGCCAGATGTGGGAGTTGTGATAGCTTCCAGGGCTGCCAGCACACAGATTAATGATAATGCTTTGGGCATTGCACATTACCTGGCAGTTGGAGTAAAAGCCCTTGTGGTTTAGGTAGATCCTACCCTGTTCACCGGGTGGTGCTTTGATGTGGATGTACATGCATTCTATGGCATCCAGTACCTTCAGGTAGTCTGCTACATTGTGGAAGAGATGCATATTGCTGGTTCTCTCCTCATGGGTGCTGAGAAAGTAAATGTGCTCACCGGCATGTGGTAGCATGGCATCCAGGAAATGATGGAGTACCCTGGATGCACATGCCTATGAAACCCTCATGATGTCCCCAGTAGGTCTTTGGAAATACCTGTAGCTAATATTCTTAAGGCTACATATACCTTGGTGTCCACTGGGATGGGTTCCCCTCTGTTGGTTCTGGGTCTGAGGTGAGGCCGGCATAGCTTGATGAGTTGCTGAAGTATGTCTCTGTCCACCCTGTAGTGCTGTACTATCTCAAGATCATGTAGACCCTGGTAGGTTACCCTGGGTCTGAAAACTCTTCTCCTCCTCCTCACTCTGGGGCAGTTGTCAGCATTATCCTCCTCAGCACCCTCAGCCTCTAGCACATACTGATGTATCAAAGTGACAGCAACCCTTAACATTTTGTCGGTTAAAATTCCCTTAAGTGTGTACACACTGGTGCAGAGTTTGTGGGAAAAAGCAGACTTGAAAGGTGTTTGCACACTTTATACTGTTGTGCTGCAGATGCTGCCTGTATGATTGGCTGACTATATTATTCGTACTTGATTACTTTTATTCTTCTATTTCCCTTTTTTACCTTCTCAATTCTACCCCTTTTAAGCCCTGAGGCACGCAATGCAAACCCAGTGCCCATATGTAAACAGTTCTGCTATTTCCATTATTTTTTTTTTTTTAAGACCCAGTGCACACTGTGCAAACCCGTTTAGATAAATACTTTTAAGAAGAAATGGCCCTCCCCTGGATGCAAACGCTCTCCTGATTTCATGGAATAAGTAAATACAGCTTCAGACACACTCCCTTGCTTAGCTGTGCTTAGCTAAGTTCAAATGGAAGCTGTGAAGCTCCAATGTGCTTACATCAAGCATGACACATGGCCTTTTCATGTTAGCTGCTTCTCCTGCTTACACCACTACCTTATAGCTCCTACAAGGTTAGGTGCAGCCAGACAATGGTCTCCCATTTTGTGATTCAGTAAATTTTGCTCATTTGCATATCTCACTGCCTTAGTCCGTTGTTACACCACTACACCAGAGCCTTTCCCCTTAACAACCAATGCTGACTCTTATTGTTTTGATTCTGCATGCTCTATACTATAATGACAAAATGCAGATGTCACTTAAAATTGTCTTTTCACATTTTTTTTATTTTTGGCAAAACCTCATTTGCGCGCCACTGCGCTACTCTTAAACGGTTGAAATTGGCCAAAAAAATAAACTTTCATTTTTATAATTTTGCAACTCTTTTCCATGCCAATGGCCATATTTTTGGCCATTGGCCTGCCTAATGATTATAATACATTCTTTACTTTGAGCTGTCATGCCCCCATTTTGATTTTTGCAGAAATGTACACGGTCAGTAACCAAGTACATTTCTGCCTGCTTACTGAATCGCTAATTCACCTCATTTGCATGGTTTTCATCAGCAAATGAGGTAATTAGCATTATTCAGTGGTGTCTGTGCCAGAATAGTGCTATCAGGCTCGTGCACACCCCCAGCCTTGTTTACTGAATCGCTCTGCATCCATATTCCATGCAGGAGCTGGTACATTATTCTGGCATAGGAAAAATGCTTTATTGAATCCCAGGGTTTATCTTTTTGGGTGTTACGATTCCTAATTTTAGCTTTGGGTGTTACTATTCCTAATTTTAGCTATGATATTTTTTCTTTGTTTTTGTACAACCTGCTTAATTTTGGATTCTGCCAGGGTAGTTTGTTTTGAGCTTACTTCTGGTAGTTACAACAGCCTCTATGCTACCATTTACATGGTTGTACAGAGTTTCTGTGAACAATTCCACATACGCTGCTGTGTTATCTGGGTTTGGTGGGGCTTGGAAGTTTGAGAGGTTATTGTTTAATAAAAGGTATTTAGCCATGGAATAATTCTTAACTGTTACTGGGTTTACTGGGGTTATAGAACTGATTTCTGTTTCAAAGGAGGTTGCTTTGTGATCTCACCTTGCCAGAGAGGATGTGACACTCAGTGGAGTGCAGCATTCTCCTACATCTGATCTAAAGTGTTTATGTTTACAAAGTCCAGGAATCTCTGTGCATGCAAATTTGGGGTTGTTTAGTATTTTCAATCTACAGAATGTAATTGAAGTCCCCCATGACACATCTTCAGAAACCTTGTGGTGAAAAAGGAAATGCATAGCTTGAGAAAGATGAGAGATTAGATGATGCAAGCTTGTTAACCAGTGCCTATGGCAACACTAGCATTTGTTTTCATTAGGTAAGTGAGATTGTAGAGATTTCTTGATTGATGAAAGATTATCTATTTTCTATATGAATACAGCAGCAGAGGTCCAGCAAGTAGGACCTATATTGTGGAAGGATCTTTTGCATGTAGTAAGAGTAAGTTAAGGCCTAGTTAGCAGGGAAGAATTAGATTTATGACATGAGCAGGAAGGTTTTTTAATGCACAATTTGTTGAACAAGGGAATGCATTATGTTTGGGTGAAAAGTTTGAAGGTGAGAGTATTAAGAAACAGTGCAGCCCCATCACCTACTGGTAGCTTTTCTGCTTTGCTGAGATTGAAGTAGTGCTGTAAACATTTACTTGCAAGATGAATGAATCAGTATTTGGTCTTTAGCATTTGAAGGTAGGTGACATTTTGTGAGAAACCCATGGTCATGATGAGCAAACCGTACTTAAGTCTGGAGATGATGGGCTTCAACAGTAAGATGGTTAGAAATTTTAGAACAAAACTGAAAACACAGCTTAATCCAGTAATGGTACAAATCAGGCAAATACGATTAGCGCTTTCTTTCACTTTATTTAAAATGTGAACTTCTTCAGAAACATGTGCCCTCCCCTGCACAAGTCATTTAAATCCTATAAAACAGGATATGATGTCACAAAATAGTCCTTAAATGTTAAGTATTTACAAACATGAATGTAAAAATTTTTTGACTGATATATATAAAAATATACATAAAGAACTGTAAGCATATATAAAAAACATATGTGTATATGTATTTTGATAAAACTGGTCCATTGTATGTGAACTGCAAAGTGCCATCATTCAAATGCTTTTTAATATAAATTACAGATGAATCAAACCATATGACAACATTCTACAAATGAATGTTATGATGTTTAAATTTTTAGATGTGGACTGAAATATATATCCTAGCTAGATGAAATCACTGAGGTGTAGACATTTATAATAGTGGTACTGAATGAAATTAATTACAACAAAAAACATTAAACATTGTGTTAAGATGTATTTTAAATGTAGCTGATAATGTTATTTGTATAGCAAAAAACATTTGATGTTTATTACCTCATTGAGGCCTGGATGCTGATCTGCCCCTAACGTTAATTGCCATATGGTCTCCTTTTGCTCTAATTTGTTATTGATGTCCCCCATGAACGTCACTTTTTCTATATGATCTAAAACAAAGAATTCGAACTTTTTGAATTCACTACAAACTAGAGAATGCCTTGCAAGTGCATTATTTTTGTCCCTGTTCTTGATAGCTAAAGTGTGTTCGTAGATTCTCCGTTTTAGAACTCTAACGGTTTTGCCCACATAATAACATTCACATGATGCACAACAGGCCAAATATACCACACATTCACTATTACAGTTAAAATATTTCTTGGCCCAAAAGGTTCTTTTTAGATGTTTCAGTGTGACAAAGGAACTGTTACAAAGAAATCTACATTGTCTACAATTAGTACATGCAAATGTACCTTTTTTAATTAAATCTCTGGACCTGACTACAGAAGTGTTACTAGTACGTTCTAACAATCTCTTGATATTGTTCACTGTTTTATAAGTAAATAGAGGTTTGGTTCCTACACAATTAACTAATTCTTTATTGCCTAAAATGATTCTCCAATTCCTTTCTACAGTGTTTCTGATTTCTTTTAGTTCATTAACTATGGGAAGTGGGAATGCAGTGTAAAACCCAGTTGACTCAGATCTGTTGATGAACTCATTTCTTTGTTGAACTACTCTTGGTGCTTCCACTAGAATGTCTGTAGCCAATAATAGAGGTTTTGCTACTCCCTGTCTTAATATCTTGACTTCCTTTTCCAGTTTTTTTATCCAATTGGAATTATAACCTCTCACTACAAACATCTGTCTCAAATGTACTAGTTCTTCTTGGAATACTGTATCATTTGTGGTGAGCCTACTGAGTCTGATCATTTGTCCCTTCACTACGCTCTTTTTCATATGCTGTGGGTGTAAACTAGCCTTATGAAGGTATTGGTTAGTGAAGCAAGATTTTCTATAAATACTACTTGTTATAGTACCATTGATGTCATTAATCCCGAGTTCTACATCCAAAAAATGTATTTTCCTACCAAATTCTCCCAGTTTGAAAAATAGGAAGCTAGTGGTGATGTTGAGATCAAATAGCATACTCTCAAATTCATGTTGTCCACCTTTCCATAGAAAAAACAAATCGTCAATGTACCTATAGTACACCAGGACCTTCCCAAAGCTTGAATGGACCTTTAAAAATTGTTGTTCCCATCTGGACATCACTATATTAGCAAAAGCTGGGGCCACCCTGGCCCCCATTGCAACTCCAGATGTCTGTTTATATAGTACATTGTTGAATTTAAAAAAAATTATTTTCAAGTACTATTTCCATAAGGCTACACAATGTGTTCACCCTATGGCCACTCATGTCTGTGTGGTCGGTGAGATATTCTCTCATGTATTCTATTCCCTCAATTTGATCTATGGAGGTGTAAAGACTTCTCACATCTAATGTAGCAAAATTTACATCTTCATCCACTGTTCCAGTCCTCCCCAGTATCTCCAAAAGCTGCCAAGAATCTCTAAGATAATGTTCAGCTTTTTGTGCTACTGGGTTAATTAAGCTGTCTAACCAGATAGAAATATTCTCTGTTTTGAATTCCTTGCTGATACAATAGGCCTGAAGGACAAATCTTCAAGGCCATACTGTATTTTGGGTATACCAAAAAACTTCGCCATTATGGGATGTTCAACTAGTAAAAAATCATAATCCACCTTTTCAATTTCATTCTGACAGAACATATCGAATAAAAGGACATCTATTCTTCTAAAACTGGTTTTAACCAATTCTGTTGTAACTTTACAGTAGTTTGTGGTATCCTTTAGCAAATCCAATATTCTTTTGTTATAATCTATTGTATCCATAACAATGATTTTGCCCCCCTTATCCGCTTTCATAATTCTTATCTCGGGGTTGTTTGATAAGTCCTGCAGTGTTTTACTCTCAATGTTTGTTAAATTATTCAATTCACTACTTATATTCATGTTTCTGAATTCTTTTTCACATGAATTCAGAAACACTTGTAATGTGTTGATCAAAGGGGGATTAAATGTGCTGGGCCTCTTTGGGAGTTTGTTGATGGAAAAATTCTGATCTGTAATATCCTTGAAAATGTATTTCAAGTTTAATTTCTGCAAATATAATCTAAAATCAACCAATAATCTACTAATATCTACCTTGTTACTGGGAATAAAGGTGAAGCCTTTGTGGAGTACACTGTAAACATCTACACTTAACAGCACATTACTCAAATTCATAACATTAGCAGTGTCATCAGTCGTATCGATGGAAGATGTTACCATCTTTTTTTGTTTTTGCCCTTCATTTTCCCTTTCTGTTGTGTGGTGTTGTACCACTTGGTAGTCCTCTTTCCCTGTACCTTTTGTTGTTGAAAAGGGACCTTAGAAGGGCCGGGTTGCTGACTTGCAACCTCAGCGTAACTAGTGGTTACATTCCCCAAAATAGTCTCTCCAGTCATTTCTTTAGATGTATCCACAAACACTGGTGTGTTGTCCTCTAAATTTTCAGTTGCCAAGTTGTGAATGTTATCTCTACACAAAACATCCACATCCTTTGCTGTTCCCTGTGGTGATCTGTGCGACTTCTCTACAACAACAGGAACATCCTTTTGAGCAATATAATTTGCTTTGGAAGTGTCTACTGCAGATAAATAAGCCTCATTGGACCTATAGGTCCTAATGTCTCTCAACAGTTTATGTTGTTTCCTTTGCACAATGATGGACCTGTGCTTATCAGCTTTGATCTCAATATTGTTATATAAAGTGTGCAATTCATGGAAACAAATGTTGTTTTTGATAGAATCATCCAACTCTTTAATTTCTGTTTTCACCTTATTAATATCAGACTCGTAGTGTTTGACCAAAATATCCATCATGGCCAAACCTGCGTCATTATACACTTTAATAATTCTTCTTGATAGAACATCACCAGGTTCCACACAGTTTGGGAACTTGGCAGTCCGTAAACCCTGTGGTACAATGTTTCTTTGGATACATTCAGTTAAGTATTGTATTTCTAATTCTAATGTAATATATCGAAAAACTAACTTCTCCAAATCAAACATAAGTTTTTTGCAAGTTCTTAAATCAGTTATGTTGTCATTGTACTCACTAAAGTTCCGGTTCGTTGTAACACCGTTGATGTCTTTAAACAGATTCTGTAGTTCTTTACATACAAAACCCCAAATATTGGTTGATTTTAGATTATATTTGCGGAAATTAAACTTGAAATACATTTTCAAGGATATTACAGATCAGAATTTTTCCATCAACAAACTCCCAAAGAGGCCCAGCACATTTAATCCCCCTTTGATCAACACATTACAAGTGTTTCTGAATTCATGTGAAAAAGAATTCAGAAACATGAATATAAGTAGTGAATTGAATAATTTAACAAACATTGAGAGTAAAACACTGCAGGACTTATCAAACAACCCCGAGATAAGAATTATGAAAGCGGATAAGGGGGGCAAAATCATTGTTATGGATACAATAGATTATAACAAAAGAATATTGGATTTGCTAAAGGATACCACAAACTATTGTAAAGTTACAACAGAATTGGTTAAAACCAGTTTTAGAAGAATAGATGTCCTTTTATTCGATATGTTCTGTCAGAATGAAATTGAAAAGGTGGATTATGATTTTTTACTAGTTGAACATCCCATAATGGCGAAGTTTTTTGGTATACCCAAAATACAGTATGGCCTTGAAGATTTGTCCTTCAGGCCTATTGTATCAGCAAGGAATTCAAAAACAGAGAATATTTCTATCTGGTTAGACAGCTTAATTAACCCAGTAGCACAAAAAGCTGAACATTATCTTAGAGATTCTTGGCAGCTTTTGGAGATACTGGGGAGGACTGGAACAGTGGATGAAGATGTAAATTTTGCTACATTAGATGTGAGAAGTCTTTACACCTCCATAGATCAAATTGAGGGAATAGAATACATGAGAGAATATCTCACCGACCACACAGACATGAGTGGCCATAGGGTGAACACATTGTGTAGCCTTATGGAAATAGTACTTGAAAATAATTTTTTTTAAATTCAACAATGTACTATATAAACAGACATCTGGAGTTGCAATGGGGGCCAGGGTGGCCCCAGCTTTTGCTAATATAGTGATGTCCAGATGGGAACAACAATTTTTAAAGGTCCATTCAAGCTTTGGGAAGGTCCTGGTGTACTATAGGTACATTGACGATTTGTTTTTTCTATGGAAAGGTGGACAACATGAATTTGAGAGTATGCTATTTGATCTCAACATCACCACTAGCTTCCTATTTTTCAAACTGGGAGAATTTGGTAGGAAAATACATTTTTTGGATGTAGAACTCGGGATTAATGACATCAATGGTACTATAACAAGTAGTATTTATAGAAAATCTTGCTTCACTAACCAATACCTTCATAAGGCTAGTTTACACCCACAGCATATGAAAAAGAGCGTAGTGAAGGGACAAATGATCAGACTCAGTAGGCTCACCACAAATGATACAGTATTCCAAGAAGAACTAGTACATTTGAGACAGATGTTTGTAGTGAGAGGTTATAATTCCAATTGGATAAAAACTGGAAAAGGAAGTCAAGATATTAAGACAGGGAGTAGCAAAACCTCTATTATTGGCTACAGACATTCTAGTGGAAGCACCAAGAGTAGTTCAACAAAGAAATGAGTTCATCAACAGATCTGAGTCAACTGGGTTTTACACTGCATTCCCACTTCCCATAGTTAATGAACTAAAAGAAATCAGAAACACTGTAGAAAGGAATTGGAGAATCATTTTAGGCAATAAAGAATTAGTTAATTGTGTAGGAACCAAACCTCTATTTACTTATAAAACAGTGAACAATATCAAGAGATTGTTAGAACGTACTAGTAACACTTCTGTAGTCAGGTCCAGAGATTTAATTAAAAAAGGTACATTTGCATGTACTAATTGTAGACAATGTAGATTTCTTTGTAACAGTTCCTTTGTCACACTGAAACATCTAAAAAGAACCTTTTGGGCCAAGAAATATTTTAACTGTAATAGTGAATGTGTGGTATATTTGGCCTGTTGTGCATCATGTGAATGTTATTATGTGGGCAAAACCGTTAGAGTTCTAAAACGGAGAATCTACGAACACACTTTAGCTATCAAGAACAGGGACAAAAATAATGCACTTGCAAGGCATTCTCTAGTTTGTAGTGAATTCAAAAAGTTCGAATTCTTTGTTTTAGATCATATAGAAAAAGTGACGTTCATGGGGGACATCAATAACAAATTAGAGCTAAAGGAGACCATATGGCAATTAATGTTAGGGGCAGATCAGCATCCAGGCCTCAATGAGGTAATAAACATCAAATGTTTTTTGCTATACAAATAACATTGTCAGCTACATTTAAAATACATCTTAACACAATGTTTAATGTTTTTTGTTGTAATTAATTTCATTCAGTACCACTATTATAAATGTCTACACCTCAGTGATTTCATCTAGCTAGGATATATATTTCAGTCCACATCTAAAAATTTAAACATCATAACATTCATTTGTAGAATGTTGTCACATGGTTTGATTCATCTGTAATTTATATTAAAAAGCATTTGAATGATGGCACTTTGCAGTTCACATACAATGGACCAGTTTTATCAAAATACATATACACATATGTTTTTTATATATGCTTACAGTTCTTTATGTATATTTATATATATATCAGTCAAAAAATTTTTACATTCATGTTTGTAAATACTTAACATTTAAGGACTATTTTGTGACATCATATCCTGTTTTATAGGATTTAAATGACTTGTGCAGGGGAGGGCACATGTTTCTGAAGAAGTTCACATTTTAAATAAAGTGAAAGAAAGCGCTAATCGTATTTGCCTGATTTGTACCATTACTGGATTAAGCTGTGTTTTCAGTTTTGTTCTTGAGTTTGCGGCTAGTCCGTTTTCACGTTGTTTCATGGTTAGAAATTTTGTAGGACAGTTGTAATTGAGATAAAACTTTGTAAATTTAGGTAACAGCATGTCTGTGATATGGGAGATGTTGTTCTAATAGGAGACTGGGGTATTTCTCTCAATTACCATAGAGTGGGGCTGGGTGTGATCAGAAGGATCTGTAATGTAAACACATTGCTTTGCTTTAGTTTTTGGTCTGTATCCAAAAAGGATTAATTAACTATTATCACTATTAATTATCAGCTTGTTTTATGCAGCCAGTCCCAGATGGAGGTAAAGTCAGGTTAGATTTTTTTTCTGTAAATTCAAAACAGCTTTGTCTAAGAAGGACAATATTGTCTACATAAATGAGATAGCTGGTAAGAATGAGAGTGAGATCTCAAGGAAGATTATTTTGAAAAAGCAAGATGAGAAGTGGGCCATGAACAAAGCCTTGTGGGACACTTTTGCAAAAGGAACCTGAGATAAAGGTGTTGTTTTGTCCAATGAGATAGAAGGTGTGATAAGCGAGATAATTTACAAACTATTTTAGGACATCATTAGAGAAACTTGCCTCTCTTAAGTTTCTGAAACAAAAGAGAAGAGTCAACAGTGCCAAATGTTTTGTTAAGGTCATGAAAGATAGCTCCAGTAATCTTAACTTTTTCAATACTTGAAAATATCTGATCAGTAAGACAAAAGATGGTAGTGGTCATACAATAATTTGACCAGAATCCATGCTATCATTAACTGAGAATGTTGCATAGGTTCATAGGTTGGTACTAGGCTATCAGCCCTAGGGCCCATATAAGCCTAGCCATAACAATTCCATGGCTATTTCTTCCCACACTATTTACTTCCCTGGACCCCTCTCTAGCAGGGCGACTGACATGATCCCCGGGGTGAATTTCCTTTCTCCCATCCAATTGTCAATGATCCTTTTGAAGAGGGCCAAAGAGGCACTCTGCTTGACATGTATGGGCAATCTATTCCAGAGTCTAGGGAGTCTCTGGGTCAGGAACCTATCCCTCCAGCATGTTTTGTTTATCGTGATGACAAGATTTAGATCCCTGGAACATGTGGCTCTGAGAGATTGGGATTTCTTTAAGTGTAGCATGTCCAACAGCTCTGGGTTTGACATGGCCTTGCATGTTAAGCAGAGATCACCTCTGAGTAGACGATATGTGACAGAGTATAGCTGGAGGTTTTTAAGGCAGTCAGCATAGGGCATCTGCTTTAGGCCTGTGATTTTTTTTAGTGAGGTATTTCTGTAGCCTTTCAAGTTGTTGCAGATGTCTTGAGAGGTACATACCAAACGGGGCATTGTATTCTATAATGGGTCTAATGAGGAATAAGTACAGTGGGACAATGACCTCCTTTTTTCTGGATGAAAAGCCCTTAGTGATGAGGTGTGTCACATAGAAGGATTTTGTGACTGTCATGGCAATGTGGTTATCGAAGGTGAGACCACTGTCCACCCGTGTCCCTAAGTCTCTTATCACACTTTTGGTGTTTAGTGTACTGCCACCTATATGGTAATTCATGGGTACATGTTTTTTCCCAAAGGGGATAACTATACATTTCTTGGCATTGAGCTTGAGTCCATGGCTCTGGCACCAAGCATCTATTTCTGTAAGGCCCTTTTGTAGAGTATCCACATCATTTGGGGATTCAATAATGGCTCCCAGTTTGCAGTCATCTGCGAACTTTATTAGCCAGAGTAGCCAGCACTTGGAGATCTAGTCAAGAATTTGATTGTAAATGTTTCTGAAGAATTTTGGTGAGGAGCAAATGTTAATGATAAGGTGGAAATCATTGACAAAAGAAGGAGAGGAGAAGTGTGAGAATGGAATGACAAGAGTGTGCTTAAAGCTGTGGGTAAGATGGTGCATGTAAGGGTTAGGATAAAGTAGAATGTAATCAGTTTACCGAATGGTTTACTACTAAGCCTAGAGATGTCTGAATGACTGGAATTAAAGAAAGGTTGACAGGAGCACTTGATTTTTTTTCTAATGTTTTTTCATCTCCATTTTGGTGATGACCTTGAATTAAAAAAGAAGGTTTCTAGAAATGTAAGCAGAGAGATGACGATTATAGTAAGCTGGCATTGGTAAATATGTATGCTTGACTGAGGAGGAGAGCTGATGTTATTTTTATTTCTGTGAGAAAAGAGGTGGGGAGTCTAGGAGTAGTAGTGGTTTTGGGAACTAGACTATTAAAAGCATGTTTTTAGAGCAGTCTAGAATCTGGAGGTGTCCTAATACGGTTGTCAAAAAAGGAGATACTGCCAACAAAGCTAGCTGGAATTTTGTAAATAATTCTATGTCATTTGTGAATATCGATATGATTTATAAAATATGCTTGTGTTACAACTGTATTAGAACTGTATGTCATGTTTATGTCAAACTGGTTTGTACATACATGAGTGTTGAAATGGTATTTTATAAAGTGTTTGTGTTTGAAATGTAACCACACTATGCCCTGCTGGAAGAAAGCAGAAATGTACATCCACTATTGAAACTGTCTAAATGTATATATTTTAACAGTAGAAACTGGAATACAGGAGGTTAACGTCAGTCTGGCAAATTTTAGAAAAATAGCTGAAATTAAATTACTTTATAGGCTACGCAATAAAAGATGGTATCTTTCAGTTTTCAATGCAGCTATATACACAGAATCTGTGCTGAGAAGCTTTCTATGTTGTGTTTATGGTAAGTTAATTACTAGTCTTGAAAGCATGAAGGTATGCAATTGTTTTATGACTTCCCGCATCTGCCAACGATCTGAGGTCTATGTATTTTTACAGGTAGATGCTAAATACTGCCAGCTTCCAGCAATGGGGGTTTTGCCTGGGAACTAGAGTCAGATGACAAGAAGTGATATTCTGTAAGCTATCTCAGCAGTAATATTTGAGGTATTAATTTGAGAAGTCGCCTAATGAGACAGAACATTCAGTATTCTGTCTTGGACCTGACAACAACTAGAAGATCCATTCAGCACATTTGCTTACTCTATTAGTAAGTTCTTAGGTTATAGTAATTCCTTAGATTCAGTCAGGAATATAGTGAAGCTTAGTTTAAATATTTTTCTTTATTTATTTGAGAATGTCCTACAATTTTGTTTTAAATATATATTTAGTATTGTCTTGTTCTTGTATTATTTATTATTAAATACATTTAAACCTTTTCATTGTTGCTGATCTACATAGAGATATTTAAATTTTGAAAGTACTTCCATATTTATTTGGTGACACAGTATGGGTCACTCCTAATAGCCTTGCTTTTGGTCAAACTACCATTTGTATTAATATTAATACCACTCGTTATATTGGGTGCCCATGGGAAAGCCTTAAGGTAGCTGGCAGGAGTGACTGGTGGCAGTAGAAACTACCTTATAGTCTGGCAGAAGGGGGCATAGGTAGTAAACCTGTGCCAGCCTTTCCCCAGGTGTGCATGTGTGTGTGTGAGTGTGTGTGTGTGTGTGTGTGTGTGTGTGTGTGTGTGTGTGTGTGTATATGTAAATCAAACCTCAATGAGTGTCTGTGCCAGCTACTTGGGCAGGGACACGAAGCACTGGTTGGACAGAGAGGGTGCTGGAGGTCTTGGCTTAGTCACTCAGCTGAGGTCTCATCTCTATAGCTGTGCTAGTGGGGAGTCTTATTGGGGATCTGGAGAAAGAGGGAGAAGCCAGCCCCAGACTAACTGTGGTCTCTGTGTGCTCTTAAGGGAAATTGCACTTGATGCAGAAAGCTGCATCTAGAAATATTGCGTGTGCACCTGTCATCCTCCCAGTGTACATCACCCACTGGTGCCAGTGGTGAAGATTGAGGCTGCTTGATTACTGATTGCCAGTGTTGGGTCATCACAACTGTCATTTGAATTTTCCTGAGTATTTAACTTTGACCTCATGTGTTGCTAATCTAGTCTCTTTTCTGAGTTTAAGATAATTGTTGAATTTGCCTTAATTATCAGGACTGACTTTTCAGTCAGACTGGGATTTATCTCCAAGTCAAGTATGGTGCCTGATATTTTCATGAATCCAGGGATTGGTATACCATTTTTCCTAATATTTTTGATACGGTGAAGTCTGTCTTGAATGGCAGAAGGAATGTCATGGAATGCAGATGAAGCAGACACAGGCTCAGTTTACAAATATAGCAGGGCCCAGTTGGTATTTGAAAGTTGTCTAAGATGCATCTAGGCTACTTTATAATTTTGAGGCCCTCTCATATCCTTTAATGTGAAACACAGCATGAGATGCATTTCATAACTCTGATACTTTGCATCTACATGATCCCCTTTGTCCACCTCAGTGACCTTTGTTAAAATACATAATCAAGTTGCAGTGGTGATACTGCCCTGTGAAGTCATGCAGTTGACCTCTGGGCAGAGAATTAGCATTGATGAATTATGCCAGCATACACTGCAAAATCATTTTCTTGACCTTCCTGGAAAAATTTTGACTGTCCATTCTTTAATTACCTGGCTGCTTTTTAGATAATCCTTTCTTCAAGAAAGCCACCATAGACAAACTCTAGAATTGTGACCTCTGTCCAAAATCTAATGAGAGACTGTATTGTTCTGTCAGTGGTACACCAAATGATGTTGTCAGTACTTTTAGCAACCTGCGCCTTCCAGAATTTCCTTTAAATTTCTTTCCTACTTCCTCCTTAGTCACATTTTCATCTTTCTATCTGTCCCCATTCTTACTTCCCCAGCCTTCCAATGGCAGCACTCAACCTTGTCCCAGCTGAGTAAATACGGATGCAGAGACCTTATTCAGTAATTCTGCCTTATCAGCAACATTTTCATATTCTACCCTTCTTTTAAAATAAAATAATTCCATGAAATGTCTACAAAGTTATTTTGTCCATCCTTTACAACATTGCTATCTCCTTCTCTTGTACTTTTTCAGTTTGCCACCTAGAATACACCACATGCTGCATTTGACACAAAGAGGGATAGCAACTCTTAAGAAAAAAAACGCATTATTATTTGTACCATAACCCAGTCTGTTGTGGGTGATCAGATAGCAGCAAGTCATAAACAAAGGAAAACAAATCCTTTTATAATTAAAATCTAGTGTTTGATCCTATGGAGGCAAGGAAGTATTAACATCCTTCTCAACAACATACAAGCTGCACTCATCTTGCTTTATGTTCAGACTTTCTCATTTATCACTCAGACATTATCTGGTTCAAGTAGAAGTATAAAAAAGGCTGAAGAAGCAGATAAATGCAAGTTCATTTTCTGAAAATAAACTGCAGTTTTACTAGTAATGCTCAGATGAAATACATAAACTCATGAATTATTTATTAGATATCTTCAAGCGGCAGGAAAGGCTAGCACATGCAACATAGTTTGAAAATATTAGTATGCTTAGGTAACTTATTTTCTGAGATCACTGTAAAGTAATATACAGACAGTTTTAAATGTCACTGCACAGCACAAAATACAAATTTTAATAAAAGAGCAACATGAAACAAAATTAAATGTGGTGGAGAAAATGAGAAAACAAACATATCTCAAAGCAAATTAATGTTATCACATCCACTGATAGTAATAAGTGCATTTAATAACTGGTGTTTAAGAACAATCTGAGATCCAAGCCATATTTTAATTTAAAGAGGGCTTTACCATGATAACTTAAGAAACGTACCTTACTAGTAACTACTTTTATTTTTTACCACAAAGTATAATATAAGTCATTGGTTAATAAATTACCTTCAGAAAAGTGAGCTTTCATTTTATTGCTGCTTTTTTCTCTCTAATTTTCATATAAAAATAAAATATATGTTAAGGACTAATGAGTTTTTCCCACCTGGGGTTACAAGGAGATCTTTGCTGTCTGAATTTCCTGTTAACATAATATGTTGCTGTCTTTGATCTTATAAATAAGATTGTAGCTATACTTTATAAAGACTAATTCTTCAAACAACACATCTTCAAAGCCATTCTGTATGCATCAAAACAGGACAAAAACAAAATAAATGATCATTGGAGAAAGTCTCCAGAGGTCAGTTAAGCCACTGAGCAATTTGAAGACAGCTTAAAGTGGATCAGCTCTGGCAGCCATCTGTTACTATTGATAATAGATGCATTTCTATGTGTTATAAAGGTAATAGAACCAATAAACTTTAAAAGTAATAGAACCAGCCAACAGATGTTAAAAAGAAAAAGAAAATAGAACACTCCCAACACCTGTTAGGATCTGTAGAAATTAATAACAAAACTCAAACAAATATACTAGAAATGAATAGCAAGGCCTAATGCCTTGCCATTCTTTCCTAGTGCATTATTTTGAGTTTTATATATTATTAAGAAGCCAATATACTTTCTGAAATCAAAACAGGATTACATTCCACATCTTCATTTCTTAACTGATTTACTCCAATGAAGCTCTGGCAGGTTGTACTGCAACTTCCAGTTTTTTGAAAGATTGAAATTGATGTCCCAATTTTTCAAACAAATATCCATATCTCTGGAACCATATGTTTAAAAAAAGTGTAAATGTCAAACTGCTCAGCACAAACTATTTTATAGTGGTAGTAGTCTCTTAAACTGTATTTATAAGTGTGTTTGCCATTGTGCTAGATTTAAGATGAAATATTTTAACACTTGTATGTAGCATGTTTTTGGAATTATTGATGCAAATATGAACAAGCAATATTTGATGCATATAGACATCATTAGGATATAACTAGAGAAATACCTGGAGGCATTACTCAGCTATAATGAGCTAAGGACACCACTGGGGACTAGGCTGTTGTGCACTTCTGCCTGTATAAATAGGGCAATATAGCAAGCCAGATGTCGCAGTCAGGAAAATATAAAATAGCATATTATGATCGAGTCTCTGATCATAACCAAATTATGCTTTTGAGAAAAAGATTCCGAGAAGAGATAAAGTTCTTTACATCTTTTTTGAGAACATATAAGAACTGATTATGACTGTAGATCTAGTCATAATTCTCTTATAATAGGTGCAGAGTTTTGGCTGCCTATAAGTTATGGCACCTCTTATAAAGATGTTTTGATATCAAGAGATGTGTAACAGCTTCTAAAGCTGTTGGTAGCTGTGTTCTGTGGCAGATGGATGGTGATTGCCATCTGTGTGGTAGTGTGACATTTTCTTGGTTTTATAACATTGTGAGTCCCACATAAGAACCTGGCATAAATGGCATAGAGGGTTATGAATGGGTCTTCAATCATAACCAGTTTGTTAATGTGTTCAAGAAATGGAATAAAGATATTTTTCACTTGAGAGGTGAATTTCCTGAACCCATTTCAAGAATGCATTAACAGATAATTATGATAAGCAACCCAAACATAATTCTTTGTATTACAGTGCTGAAATCATTAATGCATTTAGTACTGTCACACAGGTAGTATCCAAATAGTTAGTGTACATGTGATGGATTAACATGGTTAAAAGCTGTTAAATGCTTCACTTTGACTTTTATGTCTTGTCTTTCTGCTTTTCCAGGTTAGGGGTCGCCACAGTGGAACTCCGGTCCTCTAATGATTGGCAGTGGATTTTTACAGTGCCGAGTTGCCAGCCCGACACTCAACCTTCAAAGAAGGCACACCCATTCACACACACACACCTACCTGCATGTCTTTAACATCACTCAACCACAGGGAGGACATGCAGACTCCACACAGAAGGTGTTCCAGCCGAGTACCGAACGGGAGAACCTCTTGCTGTGAGGTGACAACGCTAACCGCTGCATCACCACGGCCTGTCTTCACTATGACTTTTATCTACCAGCTTAAAAGATGTCACCATTTCCTGGCACTGTTCTATGGTAGAAACTATTTATGTTCTTGTGCATGGCTGGAGCATAATATCACTGAAAGGTGCTTAACAAAATTTGTAATGTTTACTGAATGTTGTAAAGGAGATACAAGAACTGGAGGTGGGATCTTTAGAAAAGGGAAGGTGCAAACTGCATAGAAATATATGGAATCTGTGGGAACTATACATGCAGAATAATATTTAGGAGGAGCACTGACATTTCAGGGAAGGCATGACCTAAGCAATCTATATAATATTGAAGTGTATGATACTTGTTAAGAAAAAAATCATGTATATATAATGCATGAAAAAGAAAGAAGAATGTAATGCTTTGTTTTCTTTTTGTGGCACTATGGGTACCCACGTCATTGTGCAATGTTTGTGACTTTTAAAGGTGCTAAAAATGTTATTGTCCTCTTTGATGTCAAAAAGGTGCATATCCAGGCTGATTTTTGCTAAACAATGATATGCGGACAACATATTGTGTCCTAACAGTTTATTATAGCCAGGTTCTAACATGAATTTTGGTATAACAAGTTATTTTTTCTTGTTTTCAGACTGTCACTTGGTCACAGTTTATAAACTACAGAACGCAGAAGTGTTATTTTGTTACTCATGCTCTTAACAGAATTTAAAACGTGAACTATAATATTTTTTCTATATATTGAGTCTGTTAGGAGAGCAAGGCGTAATAATGAATGACGCATGCTGAAAAAGATTTTCAGATATTTTACAGGAAAAAAACATGCCCTGGGATTCATGAAGCTTGCGGCAGGCGCAGGCGTAGCGTAGGTGGTATAATGCCAAATATGGCCACCGAACGATTCAGGTACGATTCAATTCCACGTGCACTACCGGCGTACGCCAGATCTGCGCAGCCCTCAGCTTAGGTATGCTAATCACCCCATGTGCAGTGCTGCACCATGCAAATGAAGGTACATAGCGATTTATGAAGTGGTGCAGGCGTAGCGTAAGCCCACAGAAATGTAAACCAAAAAACACGGTTTACATTTTTCCAAACAGAACATCGGAGCTATGAAAGCGGACCAGACTCATGTATTACAAAGTTAACATATGCCAATGGCTAAATATACAGCCAATGGCATAAGAAAAGATGCACAACACCTAAAAAACAACATTTAATGTCATGTCCACAGTAGCGCAAAGTACAACCGCAGGGCATGTGTGCGCAAACGGGAACACAAAGAAAATATATACAAATGTCATAAAATTGCAATGTAATACAAATCATGATTTCACCATAATACGCAATGGTATGCATGGTACACCACAACCAAGCTGGAAGGGTTGCTAAGGGTCTGTGACAGTGTTTGGCGCAGTAACTAGGAATTAGTAGTCAATGCCATGCAAATGAGGCAGGTAAATGAATCGCAAACGTCCTGCTGGACTAAGGATGTACCATACGGCGCAGCGCTACAACACCGAGAAGTGGTTTGGAGGTATATATGACATCAGCAGTGGGGTGTGCCACCGTAGCTGTAAGCACATTGGAGCAATGCAAATCTGGCCTGGCCATTGCTAAGCAAAGCTGCAGGACAGGGGTGGGGAGGTAGGTATAGCATCGTTTAGCTGAGAGCACATATGGTGCCCAAAAGCGCATGTGTACGGGGACGAAAACATGCCCAAAACCCGGTAAGCGGACGCACGCGCCACACACCATAGCTCAAACAGTAAGGTCAGGGGAAGAAACTAAGGAAATGCCACAGTAGGGTAATTGGAGTACAACTGAGCAATTAACACCTATTAACTCACAGCGGGCAATCGACATCAGCTGACAAGTCTGCCTGCAGAAACCTGCAAAACAGGATAGGGGAGGTGTCAGATTGCAAAGAAAAGAGAACTGTCATAGCAGAGCAAAGCAAACCTGCAGTAGACCAGCCATAGAACACATTACACAAGATAAGCCAGGTTTAGGAAAGTATAAATGAAAGCAGGCTGCTGGATGCATGCCAGAAAATGGGAGGTGAAACGTGAAGAAATGTAAAGGGAAGGGCAAGAGGTAATCCACGGCAGCCAAATGTAATTCAACACCAAAGGCACCACAATAGTATTTCCTGTGGTAAAACATAAGATACCCTGTAGCTACGATCGTACATACACACCCTATGACATCATCAGCGTTCACAGCACAACAGTATAAAGTGTGAAAGCACCTCACACACACCTGTGTATTCCCAAACACTGCACCATAGGTGTAAACATACGGGGAACTTTTACAATGTACATGTTGGGAGCTGCCATAGCTGTAATTCACCACCATGTGTTAGTGACTGAAGGTGTTGTGGAGGATGATGCTGACAACCACCGCAGGCCCCGGAGGAGGAGAAGAGTGTTCAGACCAAGGGTAACCTACTAGAGGCTACATGATCTGGAGATAGTAGAGCATTACAGGGTGGGCAGGGACATATTACAGCAAATAGTTGAGCTGTGCCGGCCACGCCTGAGATCCAGAAACAACAGAGGGGAACCCATCCCAGTGGACACGAAGGTATGTGTAAGCTTGCGAATACTACCACAGGTACCTTTCAAAGGCCAACTGGAGATATAATGGGGATCTCACAGGCGTCAGCATCCAGGGTACTATACCAGTTCCTGGATGCCATGTTACCACATGCCATTGAGCATATATACTTCCCCCGAACTCAGGAGGAGTTGGCCAGCAATATGCATCTCTTCCACCATGTGGCACACTACCCGGAGGTACTGGGTGCGATAGACTGCACGCACATATATAGCAAGTCACCACCCGGTGAGCATGGTAGGGGGTTACATAAACCGCAAGGGATACCACTCCATCAACTGCCAGGTCATGTGCAATGCCCAGGGCATTATCACGGATGTGTGTGCTGGCAGCCCTGGAAGCTACCATGACTTCCACATCTGGCATGCCTCACAGCTGTATCAGGTATTTGTCAGGGGGGACATCCCACATGGCCACCTTGTGGGGGATGCTGGCTATGCACTGGAGCCGTGGATGATGATTCCCATCAGAAATGCACACACACCCATGCAAGAACGCCATAATGAGGCACACGCACAAATCAGAATCATCATAGAGCGTGTGTTAGGGATGCTGAAATCACGGTTCCGTTGCTTGGACATATCTGGTGGAGCCTTGCAGTACTCTCCAGGCACGTGTGCCCATATCTTCATAGTATGTGCCATGCTACATAATATGATCCTGCGGAAACAGCTGCAGCAGGGACATAATGGTGAAGGCCCTCACAGCCCACCGCAATTGCCAAGGCCATCACAGGCACAGAGGACTTCAGACCACGAACACCCTGTGCCAGCCCCAGTAGGCAGACAGAGATGTGCCCAATATGCCTATGCCTTGGCAAAGAGGGAACATATAGCACATACTCTAACAGTGTAGGCCCCTACGGACTGTCACACCTCTCCACCTGCACACACAGTAAAATGGATGGCACACACATACGACCACCTGTAAATTGTAATGTATAGGTGGCCTACTGTGTGAATCCTACATAGGCAGCCCTCAACCATTGCACACACAACAGCTATTGGAACAAGGAATGTCAACACCTGAACAGTACATGCACCTATCAGCATATGTTGGTACTGTATGTATAGGTTCCTAGGTACATCGGTAGGTACACGCCAGATTGACAGAGGCTATTCATCAATCGAGGCAAACAGTGTCTGCTGTCACCACTGCATTGAGTAACCAACTGACCCTCAGTGGAGCAGAGCCAATTTTGGGATCCATGTGTGTAATCACTGATCCCCACACACTCTGCATGGATTCCCTGGTGTGTAAATGAGGGGCTCCATAGAATGTAATCATGGATGTAGTGGCAAAGCATGGGGTGTACCCATGACAGGTATCTGTCACCCCAGCATGCTCCACTTATGGTTGTGTGAAGGTGTAGCACATTATAGTGTGTGGCTCACTGTGACATACATTCCCAATGCTGGGGCACATCCATTAAACATCACTTGGACATACCATTAATAGGTCCCATTCATATGTAAACTAACTGAGTTACCCATTTGATTGCAGTATGGAGTAACAGCCATAGTACAGTCCACATACTAAACGCCATAACATGTTTACAAATCCCAGATGCTCAAGTGGAAAATGCACTGACTGTCGTGCATGTTCCCGGTACCACATCCTGCAAGGGACGTTATGTAATCCTGAAGGCACGAATAATGGATGGTGGATGCAGGTCATCAGATCAGGTTTAGCACATGTTACTGGGAATATGCATTGTCCAGTGCTGGTAAGCGTCGTTTAAACATGACCATACGGATATGCGCAAAACAGGGCTAAGCTTCTCTGAATATCACGCAGATCACGGTCAGTGATGTCCAGAACAGGTGAAACTAGCATTATTCACCCCTGTACTAATAGTGCCTGCTCTGAAGGGTAAAACGACCACTGCCAGGAGTAGAACACGCAATCATGTACACAATCACCTAACACTAAGCTACCCAAGATGTACCAACGGCAGGTGTGTAATGTGACAGGTTCAAACACAAACGTGCGGAGTCCAGGAAACAGTATACACCAACATGTACACAATGAAAGGTGTATTCTCCCTCTCACGCTCTCTCTCATATATATATATATATATATATATGTATATATATCTATATATATATATATATATATATATATATATATATATATAATAGAGATAGAAAGGGAGATAGAGAGATATATGTTGATATATACGGATTCACCTATATCTGCAAATATATAGATAGGTCAACGACATGTACACAACCATGGAGGTAGAAATAAATAGGATACTGCCAACTATGGAATGTGTCACATACCGACACGTGTAATCACGAGGCTTAAAGACCGAAAGAACACAGTACCGGAACACTGGAACTGCGTGTAATATTATCACGATATTAAGGGACATTTAGTTATCACTGCCGGTGTTGTGGTCCACGTAGGTACTGTGTTCAACTGTGTTTGTGATTGCTGTAGTCTGTGTATGTGTGTGTTGAGGGTGCCGTGTGCATTTCCATGGGACTGTAATGTGTGTGTGTGTGTGTGTGTGTTTGCATCATGTGTCTGTTAGTGCTAACTCGGAGGTAGAGCAGTACGGTAGGTGTGGTCGTAGTTGGCCGTAGGCATACAGTACCACCTGTCCCACTTTAAGAGGGACAGCCCCTCCCTGGGCAGTTGAGTCCTGACAAAAAATATTAAAAAGGGCAAATGTCCGAGATTGTAGGACATAATTATGTCCCATATATTATGTAACAGTTGCATTAAATAGTTATGCCTGTATCTACAAAACGTAAACGTTACATGAAACATGATAAGTAGCTAAAGTGCTACAAGAATAAGTATGTATTCAGGATAAAAGTATATTCTATCCTGTGTACTGACCATGGGTATGTGTCGGCCTGTAAACACCGATGTGTGTCCTGCAAATGTCCCACTATGGCCATTTGAAAAGGTGGCAACCCATGCCAAAGAGGCTCAGTCACCAACACAACTGCAATGAGTGCAAATATCTGTGACAGAAATACACGAGACAGCTGTCATTTAGTAACATTCCTTTACATATCGCTGTATTTCTGGAGGTATGGAAGTATCAACCTCACCTGCATACTATATAGAAACCAATTAACAATGGCTCAATGTATAAGCCCGTAACAACCATAGTTCAGTCTACTAAGTGATAGGTCTTCAATTAGGGAAGGAGCCCACACACATATATGGAATATGTAGGAATGCAGTCCCCACAAACCTGTATATGCTATGTACACCCACCTACATCTCCCCCACACCCGAAACAATTGCAGTACAGACTGTAATAACATCACAAACATCCACTCACTCAATTACATCTGCAGAACCGTTAACATACCTTGTGAGAGACACATTTGTAAAGGCGCCATGTGAAATCGTAGCTGTTGTATAATGGAACAGATGGCGATGTTACAGGATTTGTTTGCAATAGTCCATTATCAGATGGTTGAGATGACAGGTACACTCACATGTAGAACCACATATTCTAGCCATCACACACAATCCATGGGGGACATGAATTCAAAATATCCGTTTCTCTACAAATATCAGTTGCAATTCCTCACAACAAAACACATACAGGCTGTCTCCCCGAAGGTAGGGGAAAAAGGGCAATGCCCAAGTGGAGAATTAAATTATACCCCACTGTTGCCGCGTAATTGGCGAATGGAGTAGCTGCACAGCTGATGTGCATGTAATAATTTACTCAGGAACACCAATTCATGGCAGGAAACCACATGTTACAGGTATCGACGTATATAAGGATGACTTGCCATACATTCAAACCGTATGCTCATACCATAGAACCGTTTAAACAGTAAAGGTGTAAGAGAGATATTTACGAAGATTCGAAATGCTAACAAGGTATGTAGAACACTCAGTATGTTAGTGTACGTAGAGCCTGTTTTGTATTAATTAAAAGTGTATGCAATGCATAAAGTGGGAAAAGGTATTCTGTAGTGATGTCTTGTTGAGCATAGCAACGCTTGTAGAAATTGTGTGTCCTGGTGTGGGCCACAAGGTAAACATCACATACACCACAAGGGATGTTACATGAGGGCTTTAAACAGAACAATTCCACACCACCCACCATCAGTGGTAGGGTATGTCCAACAAGTAAGTGCCATAGCAGGGGATAGTATATGTTGATATACCGTCACATTAGGCATGTGTATGGGCATATAACGACAATAACATGCCTAAGGTGGTCCTGCTGTGCAAGTATGCTTTGCATTATGGGATAATGTGTAAAATATGTGTAATGTACAGTATTGTAGGTAGATATGTCAGATATTCTACACAGCACAACTGTTATATCATGCAAACAAAAGGTATCGTCAATTGGCATGTACGATACACAATAACAGGATACATATGGCTTGTAGTCACGGGACACTGTAACAGCATGATAGCTAATTGAAATGGAAGAGCAACTCAATTAACCATGCACAAAGGACATGTAATAGCTTCACAGGTACATAGTGAGGACTATGCTGTCTGGCAAGTCTATGTGTAAGCCCAGCTACAGTGTTTACACCGGCAGCACCTCTCTAAGGTAGTGTCCTGCCTGTGAACAGCAGAGCCATGTGTTACCTGCACCTCTGTACAGTACATCCACTGCAGTGATCCCTGGTGTATCAGTGTGATCGCCTACATAGTCACCTATGACCAGTGTGTTGGGTATGTTATAACACCCTATTGGCTGTAGTTGATGGGCACACATGAGTCTGTGGGCTATAAGTAATTGTTGTTGTGTTTGGTAATGGGGGCTGCCTCTGGTGCCTACACAGAGTATGGAGAGGTTCTGCAAATGTCGTACTCATACTATGTGTGGCCTGTGGTGGTGGAGAACTAGTGAAACTATGTGATGAGTGGGGTGTGTTGCAAATGTTAAACGTCCCCCACATGAATGTCAGGTCCAGTCTGGGTTGGTGAGAGCATTACCCCCAGCATGGCCACATATGTGCATCTCCCACAGACTGTAGTGTTGTATGTTGGGAGGTGAGCATTGACTGTGTACATGAGACAATTGCTCTATTGCCACATGTTTGCCATATTCATCATATAGACAGGCAATAGCACTCTTAAGTGACACTTGGACATGCCTGTATAGTCAACCATGTCGCACAAGATATGTGAGTTACGTATGTACAACAGCTGTTGTACTGTAAGCAAGCTGGAAATGTAAGGACAGACAGTGTACTTGTAAGACATGAGTTGGAATGAGTGCTATAGTAATCAGTAACTAATGAAGTGCTCACATGTTCTGAACAAGTGCTGAGCATGAATATGCAATACAGATAGGGTGTTGGATAATATCGACCCACTGCAACCCACAAGTGGAGATGACAGTCATAATTGGAGGCACTGCCTTATTACCCTGCTGAGTATGGTCTGCAAGTCTATGAACCTTTATCAACATAGATGTTAGCAGTACAGAAGTAGATGACAGTACGGATGATTTCACACTGCATAGCATACCTGTGACAGGTCATAGGACATCATCACCCATACCGTGTTCCAGCTACACTGAGTATACTAGATGTACCTTCGTATGTCACAGGAGTGTTCTACCAGTGGCCTGTTGACAGAAGCAACACTACAAAAGGTGTATGAGTGACATGTGCATATCACACCAGTGGCAGCTACTGTAAAACAGGGTTAATGTTGTGTACTCCCCCCTCAGTGTAACCCATACCACACAGACAAATGGGAGGCATCTGTGTATGTAAGGATGTGAATGTCCATGACCTAGGAGAAATAGCTGTCTCAGTGTTGTGGACAACATACAGAATGGGCTTTGTGGGTGAAGTGTGTGACATATGTGGACAATCTGACAGCTGATAATAGCATTGTCACTGCTAGGTGAATAACCCTGTACCCATTAACTACCACCTAGGCAGCGGTCAACATTATGGACACAGTGTAAGGGATGGTGCTGTGCAGTTCACCTCCCTGAGTTGGTGATGTCTCCAGGCCTATTAGGTAGTCATACAAGGCACCCCTGTCATGACAGGGTGCCATCCATGAGCACGGATATCATTGCACAGGCATACTCAGCACTCGGGTGACCAATATCGGATCACATATCACCTTTAAGGGGTATTGGCCATGCGTGGATGGGCGATACCAGCCTTCACAATCCTCACCTCCACTATGCAGCATGCTGGCTACCTTGCATAAAGACATGTGCTACACTGTGATGTTGGACATGCTACACATACATATCCTGATCTGAAAGACATACGTCATGGACAGCCACCGTCCTACTACAAGGATCACCACATGCTGGACAGATCCCTGTGCCATACATGTTACATACTCCTGCCATACCATGCAAACCTGTCCATCAAAGCTGCACATGTCATCTCTGTCATACATGGTGCGATGACAGCATGGTAGATGTATTATTAACTGTCTGGATCAGTAATGTGGCACTAATGCACCTGGCGGTGGATACAGCTAGAAAACCTTGCCCGTACATGCCATAGTTGATAACCATCCCTGCGAATGACATCTGGCTAGCCATTGTCCCATGTCTATCACATGTGCAACACAGGCGATACGTGGCAGGATGTTGAACTGCTGTACAGTGCCATGTAGATGT
Source organism: Protopterus annectens (assembly GCF_019279795.1). Taxonomy (NCBI): domain Eukaryota; kingdom Metazoa; phylum Chordata; order Ceratodontiformes; family Protopteridae; genus Protopterus; species Protopterus annectens. Next base: position 453,337,566 of record NC_056748.1, on the reverse strand, counting down.
ATATGGCAAAACACATGCATGTAAAGGTTTCCATGTGTATGTGTGCATTGTCACTGCTCATGTCCATTAAGGCAGTGTATGTGTTGATATGTGACATATACACAGCATCAAGGTCAAAAGCATTACTGTGGATACATCCAGGCATGTGCTGATAGGTAAGAACACCAGTACAGGCAAACAGACATGCCCACATCAAGACAGCATTCACATGGAGTATGAACAATGTAATGAGGTGACACACATATATGGTGATGATATCCAATGCATAACGGGTGTTAAATGTGTGTGACACAAACATGGCAGTCGTGTCAGTGTCATGACGATTTGCAAAGATAACTTTTCAGATGTACTAGATTTAATACAAATGTATGTGCAGCTGTATCTCTGTATATCTCTGTGATACTGTGTCCTGTCTCCATCATTATGTCTTCCAGATAATGCCTCATTCACGCCTGCCAGCATATAGCCACCAGGAGGATGATGCCCTCATCCCGTACCTCCATGAGAACTATGAGGTGTTGTTCAGCCATGTGCCACAGCTTGCCCAGCAGTGTGATGACCTGTGGCGGGACCTTTGCAGGAGGGTTAATGATGTGGGTGGCCATAATCGCACCTACCAGCAGGTGCGCAGACACTGCACGGACCTGATACGACATGCAAAACAGCATGCCAATGCAATTTCCAGGGAACAAGGTGGAACAGGTGGTGGCCCACCAACCCAGCCCCCACTCACACACACCGAGGAGCTACTTGCCAGCCTGGGGACACCATCAGAACAGCATCCACAAATACTAGCTGCCATCGTGGAGGTGGGTGTCTCCCAACCAATGAGCCTGGAGTTGCCTGGTAAGTCACTACTGCACATATGATTATTATATCCCATTTAGTTGCATGTGTCACTGTACAATATGTAATGTAACATCATGTGCAAGGTATGTTTACACACATGCCGCATACTACAGTATGCTACCCTGTGTATGCACACATGTGCATACTGTATGCTATTGTACAGGCGAATGTGTTAACATGCAAAGTACACCCTGTGGCTGTCATACAGTCATGGATAATGTTCAAACTGCTGTGTCACCCCTATACAGGTACATCTGGCATGCCGCACAGACATCAGTCCATTGCAGGAGAGACAGTTATCAGTATCAGGCATGTTAATGCATATATCTTTATGCCATGTAGCCAGTTAACACATGTACACATAAGGTATGGTCCAGTCACGATATATAGGTTGCATCTTTCATCATTCACACTGGCTAACCATGTGCAATATATACAAACTAAATGAAACACCGACATGAAACCACAGTACTTGTCATTGCTAGATGTGTGGACAGCTGTGCATACAACGGTAGAGGTGCTCAATGTAGGCATATGTACTATACATTGGAACAACACATGTGTGGTACGCAAACAGTACCACACAGTGAGCTGGGATATGGGCAGCCCACAGAAGTCACCATTGTGTAATATGCCCCTGCAATGGGTGCACACATTGTGATGTGCCATCTGACATGTCCCAGACATGTAGTGTTCCGGCTGCAATATTGTCTCACTATCCCATAGTACATACCCCACATACCAAACATACAACCCGTTGGCTGCATAGCCCTGTGGACAGTGACATATCTGACATCTATGGGTGTGTGTCATATGGGACAACACAGACATGTGAGAAAGGCAGCCATCACAAACATTTGGCCAACACATGTTCACACATGGCCATGGAGGATGGCCAGAGACATGTAGCCACACAGTAGTTGTGATGTGTATACACCCTGTTGCACATTGTCCACACATGGTCCAACTATAGCCTTAGTTGACTGATTATATAGTTGATGTGGAACACTGGATATCCTAAATGCCTGTGCACAGCTAGTGGAGGTGTCACTTAATTCGACCATATAAGATGTGTTGAACATCACGACTGTGTCATAGCATGACAGTAGTCACCTGTACAGCTTTCACAGACATTAACACCACATCAGGCCACAGATACCATACATTTCCCTTGCTGCTGTAGGACATCACCGTCAGCCGTGCACCTCGTGTGTGTGGTACATTAATGTCATGTGGGACATGGTGTATTGACAAGTCTGCCATGTGTGGACATGGTTGCCAGGCAGCTAGGACTTTGTAGTAGTTGTGCAGGGGTGTCATCCATAGATCTTCCAGTGACCTGTCACATGACACAGCATGGTTTGGTGTGTATACACCTCAGCAACGTGGGTCACAATCCACAGTTATGTAATGTGTATGCACACAGTTATGGCTATGCACTGTGTGTGTATTACACACTATATAGCACTATAGACACCTCATGATGCCATGCAATGGCACAGTGTCTGTACTTCACACTGTATAGCAATGTAGATGCCTCACACTACCCTTCAATGCTCATGCACATTTGCTAAAAGTGCATTCTATCTGTAGGGCATGCAGACAACACTGCAATGTGATACCCATTAGAACACTGTACATGTGTCAGGACACCATTGTGTCAGACATGTATGCATGTCAATGCACACATCAGCAGATTACATGTCAAGGTCACTTCAGCCATGTGTACTGTTAACCTGTGCTGGTCCACATGGTATATCACAGGGGTGCATGCTTACTACCATGATTGTGTGAGTTGCATGGCTACTGATATGACACCTGCTTGCTGTTGTGTGCAACCCAGGGAGGTATGCTAACTACCACTATTAATGTCTGAGCTGCATGCCGTCTGCTGTATCACATGCATGCTGCATGCCGTCTGCTACTGATATGACACCTGCTTGCTGTTGTGTGCAACCCAGGGGCCACCTGCTGTATCACAGGCATGCTGCATGCCGTCTGTCAAATCACATGCATGGTGTGTCTGTGTGTCTGTTGTAATATAGAGTCTTTCTTTGCATTCACAGGTGATGTAGGTGCGTTACCCTCCTGTGGTCCATCTGATGTTAGTGTCCCCACAGATACTAGCAGTGATGAACATATGCATGAGGTACGGGCAGGGTTGTCAGGGGCTGAATCTGTGCCAATGGTTGCCATCCCAGCTATGTCCCCCTCTTCCCCACACACAGTTCTCATGCCAACACATACCCCATGACCAGTGGCCATAGAGGAAGGACAGTCAGCATGTGTTAGTTCGGAACAGGAACGTGTGGTAGCTACTGAAGGTGTGTCTCCACACCGTGGTGTCAGTGTAATGACTGCATATATGCCACACAGGCATGTGGCCAGTGCTGCTCGTAGGAGGACATCTGGCAGACATGCACCTGTAGGACAGAGCGCAGCAGCTGGTGTCACCAGACACATGTTTCAGACTGTAATGGTGGCACAGGCACATGCTGAATGGCAGAACAGTGAAGGGCAGAGGCTTCAGAGGGCTGCTATCCATACTCTAAATGACAACATCCAGGCATTGGCAAATGCTCAACAGCAGATTGCTGATGTTCTGGACAGGGGATTGGGTGACATGGTTGGAATTCTTGACCGTGGCATGGCAATCCGCGAGCGTGAGCTGTCTGTGCTGGAACATCTGGTAGGAGTGAGGCATAGGCCACATGGATGTAGGCCAACTACACCACCTAGTGCAGGTCAGCGTGAACGAGCCACCTCACATGCCCGCTCCCATAGTGCCAGTAGCAGTAGCAGAGCAGCTGGTGCTGCGCTGTCCACACCAGGACACAGCAGGCCACGGGGACGTAGTCTTGGACATTTCCAGTGGGGACATGGTTCCATTGGACAAGTGTCATTGGACAGTAGCCAATCTGTACCTCCACCTGGTAGTGCCCGTGCAACCCCTGGCAGGCACAGGTCACGTGGCCATGGCTGGACACAGTGAGCTGTACATCCTGGTCTGTACAATCTGGAGCTGTCAATAATACCCCTGTGTAGGCCTGACAAAAGGCAGAACTGTGTGCACACATACACGCACACAGCAGAAACATCTGTAGGGCACTGCCACACCCACATGCATATCGACCACACATGTCAAATCAGATCACCGGACCTTACCCACACACATGATGTCATCCACTGGTGCAGCCTATGCCCCTGGCAAACATTACCACCCTGTACATATGATGATGCCTGTGATGCATCCCTGTCATCCACACCATTGGTGCAGGGACATGCTCATATGGTCTGATGCACAGGGTGAACAGAATAGTGAGATAAGTGTATATGACATTAGTTGTGTACTGTTGACACGCACCAGACATACCATGTAATAAGGTTTATAATGCATTGTTATATGTTCACAGTATGTGTCTTGGTAACAATGGTAACAGCATGTTGGTAATTATGCCCTGGTTCCCTCCTTAAGGTCCAATTGCATGTGCCATTATGTTACAATGTTTGCAGTTGGAGTGCATTGTTGTATGTCCACAGTATGTGTCTTGGTAACAACAGAAACAGCATGTTGGTAATGATGCCCTGCTTCCCACCTTAAGGTCTACTTGCATGTGCCAATAAGTAGCAGTGTTTGCAGTTTCACATGTGTAAATGTGGAGTATTCACAGGCATGTATGGCAATACCAGCATGCTATACGTAGCCTCAACCTCACTGTTAGAAAGACTACCATTCCACAGATGTCCACACATCTACTGATCCAGAAGCGTGTGGGCTGTTTAATAGGCTACAGTGGCTAGAGACGTGACATCCATATTAGGTCACATCACAGGTATGTTGACATGGTGCGGGGGGTTTACACAGTGGTCTGGCCGATGATAACATTAGAGGCCACTTGATAGCATGAGGCCTCACTGTGTAGCAGTAATACCCTGTCACATTACAGGATGAGGACACACACAGACATATACAGAAACACACAGTAACATGCCCACACTCACGGGGTCAACAACACTATAACTAACACTCGATAGTGTTGAGGTGAGAACCCCTGCCTATGTGGTAATCACCCTCACAGTACTGTGCACCCACGCGACGCGACACAGAGAATAAACATGTACAGGTAGCCAGTAAGGCTGAGACTGATGGCATCAACAGGGTAGTAGACTGCATCACCATGAGGGGTTAGGGATCTTGTCTGTACTGTATGGTAGCATACACCCTCACTCCATGCACCAGACAGCCATACACACACACACACACACACACACACACACACACACACACACACACACACACACACACACACTGTGAAGTCCACAAATGTCATTCACATACAGATAGCTGACATGTGTGTGATACACACACCACCCCTGCCTACATCATGCTTTCCACAGTGCAGTATGTACAGATCTCTACAACAGTGTACAGGGGTGTGTAACAATTGGGATGTATTCCCCACCATATGTGGTATATATGGTCACACAAGCAAACACACATGGCAGTACTGTGAATGATACACCTGCCATATGATGATACGTCTGACAGACATGCAGCAGTATTGGCCGCATTATGTGTACCAACGTTACCTTCGGCAATTGTGCTGCTATATGCACATGGGAGGATGTAAGTGTTACAGGTATCAAGTGACTTACAGTCAGTAACACCCTGACCGCTGCATAGGTTGTATGTCTTCACCGTCAAGTAACAGTAACATAGAGTACTGTTTGCACATGTAATGGTAGGATGGCTTGTGACACACCTGTGAGCCATCTTCGGCAAACATCCATCTGCAAAGGTGGATCACCACTTTATGTACACACATCCATCCATACCTGATGTACACCCTACCATACTGTCAGTATTTCACCATATACAGGTGTCAATGATGGGGCTGCATTGCAACTGCAAGTTGTAGTTAGGCACAGATGAATGACATACATCAGCTACTGCACATGCATGGTAGCTGCATGCACACCACTACATGTACATGTGTGTTGGTCCTACATGCCTGTCATGTAGCCATGTTTGTATGCATTGCAATTGGTGGACATGTGTGATGACATACATAACACATGGACTGTTGTATGATATGATGGTTGTCATAGGTAACTAGTACAGAGGGAATGTTACCTCGGTCAACATTGCTACCTTATGTACTGTTAGTATTCAACAGCCATGGACCTACCTTCCATGTGCATGTGTGTGATTGCTGTAGCCACTTGTCTGCATGGAGAACAGCAAAAGCTATGCTATGTACATATATGTTGTGTGTGTGTGTGTGTGTGTGTGTGTGTGTGTGTGTGTGTGTGTGGTCCATGTACATATCCACTGCGATTACATGTATGTCGTATCCAAACATGTGTGTTCTTTGGTGTACAGCGACGGTCATCTGTTACAGCTGTGTAAGACCCAGGGCCCCTGTTATGTGTAGAGCCGACCTGGTTATGAACAGTGGTATCATTGCATTGCATAACACATGATGAAACCCTGTCAGTACATGTGTAGTCTGCACAGTTGCTGTAAACCTATGTACAGTCCACTGATCATGAGTCACATGGTGCTGTGGTAATGTATGGATGTGTGTTGCTGGTCCAAGGACATGGTGATGTCTGAGGGCTAAATAGTAGAATGTGGCATTTACCTCTGTGATCTGCACCTGAGACATCTGTGATGGCTCTTGATTCTGTACTGGTCAGTACATGTGAGTGGCCTTCATGTACGTGGGGACAGTAGCACCATACTGTGCCCTTCCATGTTTAGAATCCGTGTGCATGCAAGACATCCCTTTGCTACTACTAAGTGTGTGAGCATGCCCAGTATGCATTGTGTAGATGTAATCCAACAAATAATTTATTCGTGCACAGTGAGCGCTTTCACCCGAAGGCTTTTTCAAACTATTACAGCATCCACCATTCACACTGGGTTTAAATAATACATCGGTTGCATTTATTTCAAGAACTGTAGACCTTGGATATATCTGACTTGAAAGGAACCTGTACGAGGAAAAGGTTGTGGCCATCTCGCACCTGCATGAGATATATTTTTTCGATTTTATATATATATATATATATATATATATATATATATATATATATATATATATATATATATATATATCTATATATGTATGTCCATGTATATATGTATACAAACAATATATATGATATATGTAGATATAGAGGTGGACATAGATGTGAACATATATGTCTGGGGACATCAGCACTATTGAATGTTTGTGCCGGATGATCTGTACGTGATAACCTGGGATCTATGTATATCTGCCATGGCGTGGTGGTAATGCACATCGTCTGTAGTGTGCAGGGTCATGGGTTGTAGTCGTGTAGACACCGGATATTTTGTTGCTGGGAAGACCATGGGACATCAAATATGGTGATAGTAAGGCAACTGTTGCCAGTTGTGTATGGATCTGAGCGACACTGAGCAGTGGTTATTAATTTGGAGGTTCGGTATGGGTCATATAACTATTCATTAGAAGACTATACTATGCAGATGAGGTTGACAATAGTATATCCCATTTATCACCAGGGTGTGATGCTGTTCCCTTGAGTGTGTAGTTAGCCGGGTGCAGGTCTCGAAGATAGTTGACAGCATGGGAGGGGGGGTCAATCATACTGTAAGTACATTGCAGAACTGTGCCTCGGGAGTGCTCCTGCCCTAGCACACCTAAGCTAGGGGTGTGTCTATACCTGCCTGGTGACATTGGGAGGGATGACAGCAGTGGTGGGGTAGTCAAGGTGTACAGGCTGCACAAACAGGTGTTGATCAGCACAATCAGCAGATGACATGGCCAGCCTGCACCTGAACAGTACGGTAATGCGAGCAAGCAGGATACACACAGGTTTCGTCCACACTCTACACCACCGGTGTATACCTGCGGGGACATTTCACGACACAGTCCAACCAAATGAGATGAGCTACAGCAGGCAACATATACAAACATGTGCAGGAGGCTGGGGCAGTGAGGATGTGTATGCTGCCAAACAAACCTTACTGGGGTGACATAAGACTTCATAGACCCAGGGTGACTTACCAGGGGCTACATGGGCTGGGGATGGTGGAGCACTATGGGGTGGACAGAGACCACCTACAGCAGCTTGTTGACCTGTGCCTGCCACACCTGACACATCAAACAGGCTGAGGGAAACATCACAGTGGATACCACGGTATGTGTTGGCCTAGGTGTACTAGCCACAGGTACCTCACACAGCACAACTGAGGATATCATGGGTATCTCACAGGCATCTGCATCCAGAGTATTGCACCAGTTCACAGACACCATGTCAACACATGCTAATGAGCACGTACATGTCCTCAACACACGTGATTAATAGACCAGCAATATGCATCTGTTCAACCACATGGATGACTACCCTGGGGTACTGGGTGCGATAGCCTGCACACACGTACACATTGTAGCACCACCCAGTGAGTGGGGTAGGGCCTACAGTCAATGCAGGGTCATACCCTCCAACTGCTAGGCCATATGCGATGGCCAGGGCATGAGATTGCATGTGTGTGCTGTCTGCCCTGGAAGCTATGATGATTCCGATATATGGCTTCTGATACAGCTGTAGCACACCAATGCCGATATGGACATCCCCTACAGTCTCCTAGTGGGGGATGCTGGGTAAACACTGGTGTCATGGCTGATGACACCCATCAGCAATGCACACACACATGAACACTCACACCATACTGAGGCGGATGCACAGGCAAGACATATACTTGTGCATGTGTTTGGGATGCTCAGTTCACATTTCTGGTATCGGGACACATCCGTTGGAGCTCTGCAGTATTCACAAGCTACATGCATACAAGTTGTTATGGTATTTGCTATGCTACACAATCTTATCCTGCAGTAACAGCTGCAGCAGGAACAGCCTGGGGCAGGGCCACACAGCCCAACACCACTGCCAAGGCCTGTACAGGCACAGTGTGACTTGGTGAAGGAACTACCTGAGCAGGGCACAGTCGGCGAAAGCCAATGCACAGTATGACCTGCCCTTGGCAAAGAGGCAACACAAGGCATATGCACTGACACAGTAGGTACCCACGGATTTCCCCTCTCTGACCCGCACACAGTACAATGGATGCCAAACATGACACTACCTGTGCTCAGCCATGTATAGGAGGTGCACTGTGTGCATCCGACATAGGCAGCCCTCCAGCACTGTCCTCAAGTCCAGAACACACCCAGGGTATGTCATTTGACCTAACAAGTGGCAGTTGTATTAGAATGTGTATTTACCCATTGCTATGGTATGTATGTGAGCATACAAGTGACTATGGTGGCCAAATGTTAGGGCAGCAGACAGTACACATCCATAGTGGCACCATGACCTCTGTAGCACATACGGGGGTCACAATGGTAGCCTGTAGTACACAGGGTGTCCTAACCCACTGCAGATTATGGGCTGACCATCATGTGTGTCCATACAGCCCACACACGTTCCATGCAGCTGGACAGATGTGGACCAATACAGACAAATGATATATGATGGCCTATGGATATGCCCAGTGAATGACCCCAACCCCCTAAGACACACACAGACTACAGCAGGCCAGGCAGTTTGATGTAGGTTGTGTAAGCTAGGACATCCAACACCACTGTGCTGGTATTTAAAGCTGGGAACTGATGTACACTGGTATCCCTCCAACCAGCAATTTTGGTAGGTCCACACACTGACAGGGAGTACCCGGCATACCAGTACAGTAGCAGCAGATGTGTACAACTGTTGTCTGTGCCCCCATCAAACCTACACATGTGAGAGTCATGTGCACCACCCACGGTGCTGCGTAGGACTGTGGTTGTGGTTGGATGTCCCCCCACGCTATGCTGACATGTAGCAACTGTCAATGCCACATGACCATTAGCTACCCTGCAGACACAGCATGACACCTGTCTGTGTAGAACGGAGGGGTCAGCAACACAGTACTAACTATCTGGACATGTGACACATACGATACAGTTGACCATACTTGGCATGATCAAACACATGATGGTATGACGGTAATGTTGGTCAACAACATGTGCTACAGTCATACTGGGCATGCTCACACACTGAAACACAGGACGGCCAGGCATGCATACACCAGTGGTCCGGACATATCTGCCAGTACATTGCTATACTGTTGGATGACTGCGCTGTATGGTGTGTGTGTGGTCTATTGTCTGTACATATGCCATGGTCTATTGTTAATTCACATGAGCTATGTGCATAGGGTACTGCTACCAACAACTGAATAGGGTAGTTCTTTGTTTGCGGACAGACCGACGCCTTTGGATACGGACTGGGTAAGGCACTTTCCAGCAGGTGGGAGCAGTTGTGCATGGGTTTGCACAGTGTTAAGCACTGCTGACCTCTGGTCACAGCAGCTTATACACATTTAGACTCCACGTTTCTTTGACAGTGCACTACTGGCATACTGGTAGACAAACACTCTTACAGCTGCTTGCTCACCGACATTTCCACTTACATTTGTCACTCATGCTGGGTGTGTGCAATCCCTTGTGATGCGTATTACATCGGACTACATGACTACAATATCAGGTATGTGTAACCATTTTGCGACGGCAGGCGTTCGACTGTAAGGACTCGGCGGCCTGTCCAGTGACGTAATCATAATATATGCATGTTCCTCATATGATCTGTTCCCATCTGCCTGATACATGGGAACCGATACTCTGCAATGCTGACATGTGACTTGAGTTTGTTAACGCAGCTGTCTGCCGAGTCATGCTACCGCATACCTACTGAATGTTGTCCACCTTTCAGATTGCACGACGGGAGACTGTAGGAGTGACACCTTTCCCACTTTGCATGGGACAGTCCCTCATTAGGCATATCTCATGTGACAATACCAGACCTCTCCACCAATCGGGGACACATTTCTACAGAATCAGGGACAGGTCAAGAAAACATCAGGGACACTTTTACAAAAGTAGTGCTATTAACCTGAAACATTGACAGAATCAGAGCATATGACTCAATACACATATTCTGAAGTAAAAGTAGGTTATAACTCTTACTTATTGTCATTAATCAGTAAGTGTGATTCACCACCTTTCCTTCAACACTCACTAATTTTAGGAGGGATTAAGAGGGACAGAGTTAAACTTTCAGTCAAACTCAGGGACGTACCTGAAATGCAGGGACAGTTGAGAGGTATGGACAATACTCTAGCCATTGCAACTGTCCTGATTAGGGGACATTCTCATGTTGTACATGTCTGTACTGGTTGCTTGTTACAGGTCTTGTATACCTGACACTTCGATATGTCATATGTAGTAGCATAAGCAACTTTACTGCTGCCAGACTACGCTTTGATTTGTGCCGATATGTATATTTCTGTACTATGCATGGCTGTAGGTATGTTCTGCCCTGGTATGTCTGACATTTCTACATAGAAGATTCCACTTTGGACATTCAGAATGGTGGTGGCCCTATAGACCCTATATGTAGAGCAATCACATGTGTCAAGGCAACACATACCCACAGCCAGTAGTAAGCAGACGACTACCACGGTTTGCATATGTTAAGGTTATTCATGTAGCACTATAATTGATAATACTGTTTCTTATTACATATAGCTGTCTCTGATACAACAAATTAATGTCTGACACCAATACACACACTATATAGCCTCCATTCCTGAACTCACAGGCCATGTGCCATAACTGTCATTTTGCAGGACACAACTTCCCAGACGGGTGTGTCCCTCGCAGGCGTATGGGTGTTGAACCACTTCTATTATGCTATCATCTACCTAAGGTGGTCAGCAAATTATGCACTTTCCATCAGTAACAGAACTCACATACCAATGGGTGTGAATGAACACTGTATCAGGAACAATGCATAACACCCTGTGGGATACACTTAGATGATTGGTTCTATTAACCAGACACATTTACAGTCACAGAGCATATGTATTCATTCACATTTGTTGAGGTACATGTTGTTTCTGACTCATACATGTTGTCATCTGTCATTACCTGTATTCCACCACCTGTTCACCTAATATCACTAGTTCTGGAAGTGTTTAGTTGGACTTTGTTACATTCTGATACATAACTATGGACATCCATGCTAATCAGGTACACGGCACTGATTTGGTCTCTATGTATTCCCCCGATGGTTTACAGACTATCCAGTAGATGTGCTCTTCAGGTTTGAGAGGTGTAGGCGTATGCTATGCCCACATAGGAATATTAATGACTTCCACTGGGCGGGCCTACTACATCTCTGCCAACCAGCACCTGCACACTTAAGCCCATTATTGCATACCCATGGTCCACCTACCTGGCACCCCTCTACAGCAGTCATGACAAATACTTACTGCGAGCGCAGCTGGGGTATGAGCACACCCCTACACATTGACCACTCTCCCCATCTCGGGACACATGTCGTACATTTTGTTAACCCATGCATTATCACACTTGCACAACCTACTGTTCCATGCACACCTACATCCTGCTCATATCAATGTCAGCAGATTCACACATACCATGAATTTTTGGGGTCCCGCAAGGGACACCATTATCCATGTTTAAAGTGTAGACCTTGCAGATCTCTCTCACTGGTACTTTCCTACCGGTGTTTTGGACAGCGGCAGTGTATTGATCTGTATTACCTGTCTGTATGCCTGTCCGGCCTAGCTGGGTGATGTGGGGGGTACAACGTTTATTTATTGGACCTCCCAGTCACATATGCCCGGGCTGTAAATATGTTACCCTAATTGCTGTGAAGTAACCTATTTATGTACATGTGTATATCTACACTGATAAATATATTTTGTTTTGTGTGTATGTGTATATATCAATACCTGTTGTTTGTGTATATATATCTATCTATATATATCCATAGTATATCCTTGTGTGTGTGTATATATATATATATATATATATATATATATATATATATATATATATCTGTATGAATATATATGTGTATGTAAATTAATACAGATATATGTATGTATATATATATATATATATATATATATATATATATATATATATATATATATATATACACACACGTTTTATCTATATATACATCTGTGTGTCCGTTAACCTATACATTTCCCGGACATGGACACTTACACATGCGTATTGGGTTTTATCTCTGCTTCAACAGCATACTATTGCCTGAGTCATTATGACACTGACACTTCACTCCAGTGAACTTGTGATCAGTATATTGCACTTTATACAGCGGACAGATGTTGCACGTTTTTCATATCTGGGGTGCCGCTGCTAACTGGGATGTGATACAGTGTCATTCGACCTATTACTTATATGCGCAGCCTATTATTCCTGCTACTGTGTTTGTTTCTGTGCACATTCATATTATTACTGTTGATAGGATGAGTGTTTGTGTTACTGTGACTGTACTTCAACATATTGTTGTCTTCATGTAGTTGTGTCTTTCTGCTTTTCCCGGTTTGGGGTTGTCACAGCAGAACTCCATTCCGCTTATGGGTGGCGTATAGGTTTTACATGCCAGGCTGCCAAAAACAATACGCCCATTCACGCATGTCTCCACGCAAACGACGCTCTATCTGGGAATCGCACCTACATACTAGCTGACCTCCACGGGCCACTCCATTTCACCCGGCGCAACATACCCTAGCACTCCTGTGTCCATAATCGCATATCCATAGTTTCTCCTGCACACCCGTGTTGAGTTTCCACGCATAACAGCCATTATATACCTGATATCGCAGCCATGACACACCTTTACACATTGCCCTCTCATGAGCGTTGGGGCCCTACACACATTTTGTGCCACCTCGTGTATTCACAGGCTCACCATCCATTCATATTTGCACATACGTGCCTTTCCTGGTGTTATGGATTACGAACGATTTGTGAGTTACAAGTGTAGGTGGTCACAACATGTACTACATTCCGTCTATTTACAATGTTAACGTGTTTCCCTTCCCATTTGACTATTTCATTCATTTATAGATACAATGAATATTATTCTGGACATCAGTTATAAATTCACTACAGGTATGCAATAGTCCTGTCAACAGATGTGACAGTTGGTTGGTGTACTTATGTGTACGGACCTTTGTGATACTCGGGGACTCATTTCTACAGTGACAGGGACAAGGCTATGACAACTCAGGGACAATCACGGACAATTCTACCGTATTAGTACTATTAACTTGGAACGTGTTGACAGATTCGTAATACTACTAATTTTCTGAAGTTAAATGCGTCTATTACTCTTCATTGTTGTAAGTAGTCATTCTCATTCAACAACTTTCCTCCAAAGGTCACTGGCTTTGTGAGTGGTTAAGAGGCTGGCCAGTTATTGTGCGAATGCTCTGACCATTGGTAGCATTGACATTGTCATATGTACAGGTTGGGATGTATTCTCGGGACTAGGGTTGCCACCTTTTCAAATGGCCAAGATTGGACATTTTCGGAACACACATCAGATTTTTAAGGCTGACACATACCCACGGTCAGTATAAAGGATAGAACTTTACTTATTTGCCTACATAAAAGCCTATTGTTGTAGTGGTTTAGTTGCTTATTCTGTTTCTTGTAACATTTAGGTATTTTAGATACATAAATAATTATTTTATGCAACTATTACATAACATATGGGACATAATTATGTCCTACAATCTCAGGGACATTTGCCATTTTTAATATATTTTGTCAGGACACAACTGTCCAAAGAGGGACTGTCCCTCGCAAAGTGGGACAGATGATAACACTACTGGGGACACCAGATTGTTTGGGCCAACACATAGCCATGGTCAGTGCAGGTTTAGAACATTAATTTGTTTCCTAGCTGTGAGCCTATACCTTTGACACTTTTGTTGTTTGCCTGTTTCTTGTACGAATTACGTTTATTCTATCCTGACGTAACCGCTTTAGGCAACTGTTACATGCAGTATGGTACATAGTTATTTCTTACAATCACAGGACATTTGGCATTCTAACATTGTTGGTCAGGTCACACCTACACACACATTACTTGTCCCTCACACAGTGGATCAGGAGATATCCTGTTTACGTCAGTGCCTTCATCACCCTCATACCATCTGCCACTATGCGAATGTGTGCAATATATTCTCTCGCTTATTCGTGTCGGGACACGTGCGTCACGGGCAGGTGTTTGATCCTGGGTAGTAGGTTCTGCATGACCATCTAGGGCTGGACAGTCTCGTGCACTACTACTGCACATTCCAACTTGTATCCAGATATCTACAGTACTGGACATCATGTCTTCATACCCATTCTAATGTTTACACAGGTTACTTATCCCATGAGGGATATCCCAAAAATTTAACACCACCAAAACAAGACCAATAACGAACATTCTTCTGGCGTTACGAAAATGTGCTGGGGGTTTTACATGCAAGGGATACATAGTTTGCAATCCTGAAACTGCCTAGGGTGACACTACCTACTACATATGCGTAGTGGTCACTATGTGTAGATGTGGCTGCATCAAACTAGTAGGCCAAGTATGGCTGGATTTGGTGGACGTTCAGGTATGGGGGCCGGTTGTGTGCTGTGGAGGGGATGCTGGGTAGTCCATTATGCATCCAGGTGTGTTGCATTTGATATGGCCAATTCCATCAGGACCAATCTGTGGGTATGTGCTGGTGACATGTCTGTACATTTGTATCTCACATTTTAATATTCATATGTTTGTGGGATTGTGTTCTACAGTATGGCCTGTCTGGTTGTATTGCAGATGTGTATACATGTTTTTGTGTTTCTTTCTGCTTCACTCACTGCTCCCTCATACACCTCCGGTTCACCTATTCTGCATACGACACAGTGTCGCCTTGGAGGATTATACCATTACCCATCCCCCCACACACACATATTCCTGACACTCCATCCATTATGGCTTTGGTTGATGGCCCATGACACGGTCAAGGTAACACATTGCATACTCTATATATGTCAGATACCTGTATGGTCTACCTGCCATGTTTGACTTTCCAATGCTATACCTCACGCACATAGGTACATGCCCATACTTAACTTTCATGACAAGGTTGGTATACCCGGGTAATTCCCGTCCAACTGTGACACATCCTGACAAGTTCGGCTTGGACCGCTGATGTGCGGATTTTGGCCGACTGTTCTAATCATTGGTAGGATGCCACCATTTCCTATGTCCAGGATGGGATATATTCCGGACACATATCCGATTGTACTGGACAACACGTACCCACAGTCAACGCTACGGATAATACTGTTCCTTTCAGCCTACATGTTTCCTTATTGTTGTAGCAGTTTATATGCTCCTTCTGTTTCGTTTACATGCTTATTCTATTTCCTGTCACATTTGGTATGTGAAATATGGACATACGTATTGTATGTGACTATTACATGCATTGTGGGATATAATTCGGTCATACGGTCGCTAGATATTTACATTTATTGTGTTTTTTGTTATGGACACTTCTGCCCAGCTGTGTACCCTCCCTCACAATATGGGTCAGCTGGTGACCCTGACCATTGGGCTGGACGTACCTATTGGCAGCGCGCTAACATATGATGCATTTCACTTCCACTTGGTATAACTATCTACACTGCGTTGGACTATGGGCACACGGTTTTCAATGTCATTTGTTCGCGGGATAGGGACCCATTATTCCCTACCGTGCATTTGTGTTTGCTTCTTCATTTTGTGTTCGCAGGAACTGTCTTGCATGCTTTGCATACATTTCAGTATCCACAGACACTGACAGATGTGATTACTATTGCTTGCAAATTGTTATATGCAAGCATTTTAGGTTGCACATCGACAGCTGACATTTCCACACCTCTGTGAGGCACTTCGACATGCCCTATGCACATGCGCCCCTTTCCTGTGCACGTGGCTGTGGCAGCAGCGTGCCTTCATTAATATGCATTTGGCGCTACTGCGCCATCTTCATGCCGCACGGTCGGCACAAGCCTAACGCCGGCCTTGCGCCGAGCTTCATGAATCCCGGGGATGTTCTCAACGGGATCACTGAAAGAAAGGAGTTCTGTTTTTCTCAAACATGCTGCAACCCTTGAGTTGACAGAGTGAATAGCAGGACACCCCCTTCATAAGAGGTAAGGGGAAGCTTTGCAGCCACAAAAAATGTTATTATACTCATTAAATGCATTTTCTACTGCTTAACTGTAGTTGAAGCAGGTGGAATTTCTATTACCATTTCACAGCAAGGGGGCCACTAGTTTGCTTCTTGACTGTAGTGTCTTCTGTGAAGAGTCTGTGTGTCTTCCTTGTGTTTGTTTGGGTTTTCTCCAAGTGGCCCCATTTTCTCCCGCATTCCAAAAACATGCAGTACATGGATTGAGGACTTTAAATTGTCAATAAGTTTGAGTGCATGTGTGGCAGCTAACAAAGTCTTGTCAACCTACTTCTGTTTCCTCTATTGCCTTGGATACTCTGCAGATAGCAGTGGCTGTCAAAGGGGTCACTCTAGGAGTCAGATGTGTCTTGTAAGACCAAGAGAGACAGAGAGAGCGAGAGTGCTAATGCACTTTGATTTTGCAGTACATTCTAGGACCACTTGTGAGCTGTAATATGTTTGTGCACAGTATAACTAATTCACTCTCAGTTATTTCCACTCCTGTGATTTTACTAATGAACTTTAAGTTTTGCATATATGTCAGCTGAATGATTTCAGCATAGAACTTCAAATGTATATATGTTACTTGAATGTAAATTATAGCATATCACTGGCCTGGTAGACCTGTCATTAGTTCAGCTGTTTGGCATCAGAATATCTGTCAAGATGAATAGATGTGAAATTTAAAATCTGAATGAGACATGTATTTAAAAATTTAACCAGTTCATAGTGTGACATTATTTTACAGTGTATTAAGTCCCAACTATTAATCTCAGGTGCACACACTAGTCAAGGCAAAGTTTTCATAAATTAATTCTAGTGATGTATATTTTTAGGTAACCATTTGAAATGTTGGGAGCTACTAGAGAGTCCCTTTTCTCTAAGGTATGGCAATCTCAGAGTCGGTACACATTCACAAACACACACATATGTGCATATATATATATATATATATATATATATATATATATATATATATACATATATATATATATATATATATATATATATATATATATATATATATATATATATATATATATATATATATATATATATATATATATATATATATATATATACATATATATATATATATATATATATATATATATATATATATATATATATATATATATATATAAATAAACATTCTGGAGGTGCAGTGGGACTTGCCCTCAAAGGAGAGGCTTAGTCACGCAATAGGCAAAATAAATGCAGGTAGAAAGGATCAAACCATGTACCCTTGACTACTGGAAGACACTTGTTAAGAGTTTAGCATCTTAATCCACTTTACTAACTACTAGATGTTCTTTTTGTGATTAAACACTGATGGTTAGATTACAGTCACTAAGGACTGCCAGTAATTAGTTTTGAAGCACTTATTTTTCAGAAGATGCATGCTGATGTAGCACCTGTTGTTCTGTTAACCTTTTTAGATTAATTAGAAATATCTGGCACTTAAGGGTCTAAGTTGTTAATAAATTGCTTCCTGTAATCAAAAGTATAGTGTTAGATCCTTACACCTCCATTTGCTGCTGTGTGACTTTGACCAACTCACTCAGACAGGTCAAGGGACACTTTCTTCAATTGGTTAACAAATAGATAAAAGAAAAATATATTTTTAACTTGTCCACTCATTATTTTTGGCTTTGTCCAGAATTTCTCAGCAAAGAAGCTAAGAGGCGTGTTGTTCTGTTCATTATAAAATTTCTGTCTTTCTGGCAAAAGATTCTGGATTGCAGTCAATAAATTGCAGGCGAGTGAATTTAATATTATGTACACTTCAGAAAATGTTTACTAATCCAAAGTTTGGTATTCTATCAACTTTCTAATTATATAAGAGGAATATTTAAAGTCTGTTCCTAATATTTTTTCAGTCTTCTGCTTGATTCTTGAGCTAAGAATTCAAAATGGCAGATAGGAATTTGAGTGGTTTTCAATGTATGGTTCTGATAGCTTCAAGCCAAGATGTATTTTTGCCCTGTTATTCATGAATATATTTATTCACTTGATTTCAAGCAGGTATCTAGGGTGCCCAGTCTTACAAGGGTCTGGAAGTGATGGTTTTGTGCGCATGTGTGCATGAAGTGTGTGTGTGTGTGTGTGTGTGTGTGCGTGTGTGCGTACGTGCGTGTGTGTGTGTGGGTGGGTGTGTTTGTGAGTCTGTATAAATACTTGGTTTCTGCATCTCACATTAGTTATATTGTAAATGAAGGAATCAGTTGCAGTGAACAGGAGCATCTACATATGAGTCTTTCTTTGGGTACAATCCTTGATTTGTTGTTTTATTAACTATTGACATTGTTGATATTATTTGGCTGTGATTAAACTGGTCAGGTCTACAAGTATAATGCTAACAGTTTAACTATTAATATATGTCTAATTTATGTTGTTTTCTGCAGGCACATAAGTGCAAAATACACTGTGTTGGGCTACAACAGTTTGCCTGGTACTTAATTCAGAGGAGTAAGATTATGTTCTGTTAATGAGGTACTTGTGTAATGAATGGTATGATTCTCTCAGTCTTTGTTTATCTGCTGTGTGACTCTAAGTCTCTTCAGTAGATAGTGCTCCTGGACTGCCCCTGAAAAGGAGCACTTGTCTCCAGTCGACTGTCTCAAGCTGTTAGCAAACATGTTACATATTGGTCTTTTGAATTCCTGTATCATTCACATAGTGCTTCAATGTATGCTGTTTGATTATGAATCCCAGAATGTATCTTGTAGTCTAATGGATTGCCAGATGCATTTTCAATAAACATGAGCTTCTGGGCAAGAGAAGTTTACTGTTGCTCATGTTAAGTCTGTTTTAAATGTGAGATTGTTTTATTTAGCAAGTAGCATGGTGCTTTTCAAATATTTGATAAATATTTAATTAAATTCAAATCTATGATTATTGTAAAAGTAAAAAAGAAAATAGTATTTCTGATAATTGGGGAGAGACAACTAAATACTGGGATACTGGTGTGGCTGGGGGCAGTCCATTACCCTATCTAGGTCACATTTGGCCATGACCTTTCTCTGCTCAGCACTAGTCATACAGACAGTAATTCATACTTGCATACAGATAATGATCCAAATTATCACAGATTCAATGATTTCATGTTCACAGAGAAACTGATTCACCTATTTAAGCAATACAAATGTAAAACCTCAGCAACAGAGTGCAATATGCAATAATGTGGGATCACAACCACAAACAGGAACAATGGATACAAATGCTTCAGTTGATATTTTTGAGCAGTATGCTGTTTTGTTCATAGGATTAGGTTTTAAATCAAGACAATATAGAATAAAGGTCAATCCAGAGCTGCATCTTGTTATTACAGGTACCAAGGAAAGTACTGGTGACACTAAGTCAAAAAATTGTCAAAGGCACGTACCCCCATCCATAAGCATTTGCACCTGGTAGTGCTGCCTCAGAGCAGTAATCCCTACCTTTGTAGGTACTTATGAATGTACCAATAAAACTGGTTCAAGGTGTCAGGTTCTGTTTTGTATACCTTTTATGCAGAATTTGGCATTTAGTCTGGCTAAAACAAATACACAGTGGTAATCTTTTCATGTGGAGGTAAGAGTTGGGTGTTAGGGATTTGGCCAGTATGCAGATCCTGTGGACTGTCCTTTCCCCACCCACCTCACTGCTTGTGTGCTCTATGATAGCTACCACCTGCAGGTATGTGCATGCTACCATGCAGCCCAACCTCTTGACGTACTGGCTCACCACTGTGCTAGCCTCCAAAATGTAGATAATACTCAACCACACCTACATGTTTTAGTAACCTAATAAGCATAGATGCCCTCCATCCTCCGAGGATTGGTGAGCTGCCATGGTGCACTCAGGTGGATCTGTTCCATTTTAAAGACAACCACTAACTTATTTGTGTTGACTATTACTCCAAGTTTCTTGTATCTTTCTATCTCAAAAATACCTCCTGTGAAACAGTCATAACACAATCAAAATCACTTTTTTTCTGCACAGATTATCATAGACATACTAATCGCAGATAATAGGAGTTTGCATTTTTTCCACAACAATGGGAGCTCTAGTACATTTTGTCTTTTCAAAGATAATTTCAGTCAAACTGCCAAATTGAAATAGTTATTCAAATTATAGAGTATCATTAGAAAAAAGTTTGATGCTACCTCAAAGCAGGACTGATATCTTACATTTCTCGATCAGGGCCATAAATTGCTCATCTAGCACTCAATGCTGTTCCCTGATCTGGCACCTCTCAACCCTAAATTGTGTAAAAAAAAATGAAAGAAGCCGAGGCAAGGACCACTGTTGTAATATTTAGTAAGCACTTTCATCCCAGGTAGAGAGAATTTTTCATAATAACAAGCCATCTGCATAACTGGGTTTATATACCTTTCAAAAGCATTTTGATTAGATAACCTATTACATCATTAATTAAATAACAATTTAAAATCAATCAACCTGGTGACAAATAAAAACCCACAAAGACAAATGATAAAAAAATAAATAAATAAATAATAAAAATACCAGTTAGTTCCCTATAATACTTATATAACTATAGCTCAAAAAGTCATTTAAAAAAATACAACAAAGCCTTGGCTTATATTGCAAAGACCGCTTTTAATTTTAAAATGCTACTAATAGAGATTAAGTCATTCAAATATGGGTACATAGTAGAGTTTGTTTTAGCTGCCATTGTACTTTTAATTCCAAAAAAATCATCCACTGATCCACTCCTCTGCTCTAAATCAACATTGTCAATAACTGAAAATTTAAAAGAATGCTGTTCATGTTCACTGATATGCCTATATAAGGCATTCTTCAAATCTTTTTTCTTTATATCATAATTATGTTGATAAATTCTGCTTCAAAGACATCTTTTTGTCTTCCCCACATAGAAGGCTGAGCAGCCTTGACATAAAGCCAGATAAACCACAGCATTTGAGCTACAATAATATTTTTTGTAACCTTATAATACCAAAATTAACAAGTTGGACACATTTTGTTTTGTATACATATTTGCACTGTGTCCATTGGCCACATTTTATCATTCTTCCTTCCTGACTACTATTGTTTTCTCTCTCCAACAAATTTTTTACACAAGTATCTTTCTTATAAAAAACTGATGGAGCATGTCCTACAACTTTACTTTGCTCTGGAAGAAGCTTCTATACAATAATTCCCTAAACTGGGGAGCAAAAAAATACATACAGCATTTACAGATCTGCAATAAGTATGCAAAAATGTGGGTAAATATGTGGAGAATATTTTTGGGATTACCACTGGTCTACTTTATATTAATAATTTTAAAGCATTGTTGGTAAATTGAATACATGTACATCAGGAATGGGAAAGTGGTTTTAAGTCATTTCGAGGGAAATAAATGTCTGTATACTTTCTGAATTCAGTGCAGTGTTGAATTCTTTTTTAACTCAAGTAATGACTTTATTAACACAGGTGTATAAAATATTTGATTGTGCATACTTATATTTGATTGTGCATACTTATATTACACAAAAACATACATTTTAAGTCAAAACATTAATATGTATATGTTTCAATAGCTTATACAACTTAGAAATAGGGATCACAACTGTGCCCTATCATAAACCATGAATACATGTCTGGCATTACATAATCCCTTATTGCACATCTCACACATCTCGCAAATCTCTAATCTCTCCTAGTAATGTGCCTGTACTTTAAAGCTGCACAATATTCAATAACTGTTGTATACTCTTTAGACTATACTTTAGGGATTCTCAGAGATGTGGGGAAATAAAACAGAAGATATGTTTAACATTATATGGTTTTGGTTGTAGAGTTTGGAGTACAGATCCTGAGGGTAGAAGTGACTTAAAATAATAGTTTGAGGTTGTCGGTGTTACATGACTAGTTAGAAAGGGGAAGGATCATAGTTCTATGCATTTAACTATGAGAAGTCTAGAAAGAGCTGAGGCCTCTGTTTTATGGGTAGCCATTTTACTTTTAGCTTAGATTTGTAATTCTGGTCTGATCTATTTTTAAACTAAAATGCATTCATTGTCCATTTTAGATTTCATCAGCATGCTGTGTCCTTATGTTTTATCTCTAAAGATATGCAACACTTTTTTAAAGTTGTTGACCACCAATCAAGGATCCCATTTCTTCAGGGATATGTATTTTCTGTTGGAAATGCTGACTCAGTCACTGTTTCTACTTATTGCTGATCTCCAGTCTGTTTCTTGGAAGATTATTTTCCTGGTAGCTATAATTTCCACCAGGAGAATCTTAGAAGTTCATGTCTTATCTGTCCATTCTCCTTACTTAATGTTCCACAAAGACAGAGTATCCATGGGAATAAATTGTTCCTTTAAACCCAAGGTTGCAACAAAAACAAAGTTAAGTCAGGCAATTAATTTACCAGAAATATTTATGAATTACTCTAACAGTGGAGAACTTATTGCATTGCATTGCATAGATGTGTAAAGACACAGACTTTATGTGGATAGAACAAAATAGCTTAGAAATTATTCTGAGCAGTTTGTTTGGCACACACGCACACACACACACACACACACACACACACACACACACACACACACACACACACACACACACACACACACAATTAGCATCTAAAATATCAAAAATAAGTTTTTCAAAATAGTTCTCAATTTGCATAAATTTTTTCTGACATAAATATAGCAAAAGCTTCATCAAAAAGAATGCGTCCATAAGTGATAATTATATAGCAGCAGTTATTTGGGCATTACTGAACATTTGTCAAGACGATATAATGTAAATGTGATTTCCACATCCAGATCTTCCTTTGGTTCCATCATTATTCTGGGAACTCATTCATGAGAATGTACTCAAGATATCATCTTGGAACTCAGCCTTCCATGTGATGAACATGGGACTCCATTCTCATATAGGAAAGTTATGTACTTATCATAATAATAGGTTTGGATTGGCAGTTCTGTCCTCATTACTATTCCCATCCTGTGTTCTACTACTCTTGACATGGTGAGCCTTTCCCTTGGGTTTTGTATTAATGTTTTATAGATTATTTGTATAGCATGCTTGTAAATTAGCCTCAACCCTTTTGAATGCATATGAAATCTCTCAAGAAGCATCTTTCTAACCTGAGGATAGTGGATAAAGGGGAAGGGCTAGGCTAGGAAGGGCTAGGCTGCCCGCAAAAGTTTTCACAAATGAGTTTTTTTTGCAGAATGTCCAGATTTTTGCCTCATACTTTTGATTCATTTTTCAAAAAGTTGTGTTTTTCTGGCAAAACCTTGGGAAATCATTGAAGACTAACAGACATTTAAGTTTCAGCTTTATACCATTCCAAAAATGCATGCAAAACAATGCAAAATAATGCAAAACCTGCTATTCTATTAACTTTTTAAGTTTGTAAGAGCAATATTTAAAAATTGTCCCTATTTTTGGTCCTTTGTCCCCCCATTATTAATGGCTTTGTCTAGATTTCTTGTTCTAAGTGGTTGTGAGTTGATTAATTCCTACTTGTCTTAATTTTACAAATGATAGGGATGGAAAAGACAAACCAGAGCTACAATTATGGTATGTGTGTAACTTTCATTTTCTAATTAGTACCTAGCAACCCTGTTGCAGTTTTGATTTCAACATCATTCTTGCATCTTGGGACCATGCATCCATCTATGCATGCTGTCCCTCAGGTTGTGGTGTTGTATTCCACTTGTACAAGTGTGGTCACTGTATTCCCTCTAGACTGGTCATGGCTCCTTCCCATGAGGGGTTTGATGCAACTTACCTGCTCTCTTAACAGATCCATACATTAACTCTCCCAACACTAAACCTGGCTTCTGGAGCATGGTCTCAACTTTATCTTTGTAAGTTACAGATCTGGTTAATGATGGCTATGCTTAAGGCTTTTTCTCTCTCGGTCTTAAATCTCTGTACCACTCCATTGGCTGGGGACCAAAATAGGATCTCCTTTCTGCATGCTGTTTATCAATTTTACAGTGTCTGGTATTTCTGACACTGCAAATATCTTGTTTACAACTGGTATTACTGCAGTAGGCATTTGGCTATAAAGACCTCTGAGCCAGGAAGTTTAAATATTCGTAAATCATTCTATGTATGCTGTATATAAGACTACAAAAGCCTGTGCTGTCAGTTTTTCATTTGGGTTAGGTAGCTCAATCAGTTAAAAAGGTATGATTTTATTCTGAATTTTGCTATTCTGCCTTAATAAACAGTGTTTTGGATTTATATGATTACCATAATCCATTCTGGAAAATATTATTCTGGGCGCTATTTGGTTTTAACAACTTCAAGATGGAATTAATGCATTTTCTGCTCTTCATTGGGTATAAGAAACATCACTATACCTTTCTTTAATCATTTTCGATTAGCTGAAACCGTTCTTCCATTTTTGCTCTTTATATTTCTTTTTATGATCTCAGTATCATCATCAACTTTATTTTTATTATACCATATATTTGTGTAGAGCTGTTTAACTTGTTTTTATTGTGCATGTTCTTATTTTTTGTGTCGATCTATTTTCTGTTATGGCTCAGGGTCTGGATATTCTGCTCTAATATTTGCATAGTCCTCAGCAACCACCCCTCCTTCTGTGGCTGTAACAAGGTTCCTTGTTAAGTACCCTGCAATATTTCCTTCTTCCTTTTCATACTGTACCCCCTAAATTGACAGAGCAGTCTCAGTGACCATTCCTCTATTTCAAGTCATGTGATAGAGTTTTGGATATTAAATATTGTAGTCAGTGATTAGTTTAACTTCTTTGCCAAATTATATAGGAAAATGTTCACAGGCACATAAAACTACCAGAGCCTCATTCTTAACCTAAAAGCAACTTTTCACCACATTTGGTAATAGCTTGCTGGAACAGAACACCTGCGTTTGCTTTCCCTCTTGGAATGGACTTTGAATTGCCCCTAGGCCTATTTAAGTAACATCAACTTCCAGTATTATTCTGCACTGTGACAAGATATGATATGACTGCTTTTCAACTTTGACCTTTTTTAATTGTTCTATGAGCTTCTTTGTGGTTTGCAGGACACTCAGATGACATCTTTTTGTTTATGTGCTCTCAACATGGTACTGTTAAGGTACTATTTGTTTATAAATTTCAAGTTGCAGTTGTCCATGCCCATTAAGCTTTTTACCTTTCTTGGATTGGTAGGTAGAGGCAGGTTGTACATGGCATTTACCTTAACAGGGGTAGCTGACATCCTCGTGCCAGAAAATATGAACCAGTAATATTCAAGTACACATGTAAAATATTAACATATCCTTATGTAATGCCAGTTCATATTATCATTGCCTATTTAATAGCATTTTTAATGCTTCATTGTGCTTTTTTGCTATTTTTTTCTTCTTCTTCTTCCTCTTCTTCTTCTTTCGGATTTTCCTGGTTAGGGGTTGCCACAGAAGATCACCTTGTCTGCTCATGATTAGCAGTGGAGTTTTACGGTGTCGAGTTGCCAGCCTGGTGCCCAACCTTCCACGGAAGGTAGACACACGCACAGACTCGCACTTAGGGCCAATTTAGAGTGTTATTATTATTATTATTATTATTATTTTTATTATTATTATTATCATTACATTGTAGTTTCCTGATTTCCTTGTATTCATAATGACTTCTTTCACCCGTTAAATCCCATGCTTAAATATTTCTGATGCAAAGCTCACAGCAAGCATGATTATTTTGTAAATCATCAAGGAAAAGGTAGTAATATTCCAGCTGTGTAGGTATAGCTGAAGCTGGCAGCAATCTGATTTCATATCTAGTTTGCTGAGTACTTTTCCACTCAGTTTCCTTTTTATCCTGAATACTACTGGCTTTAACTCTATCTCTGTCACTGTTTCTCTCTTTTTATGATTTAAGTATCTACACTCAAGTTAAGACATGCAGTCATTTCTTCAGCATTTTCTGGTTTATGGATTAACAATAGGTGAAGTATAATGCACAGGACTTGATACCATTTCAATTATGCCCGTATTTCTACCTACCATTTTTTATGCCATATATCCATCTTCACTGTGCCCATATGTCCAGCTTCTATAGCTCCTCTTCTGTTTTCCCCAGAGGTAAAATATTACTGCTCTTTGTGGCTGGACTGCAGGTATTGTTGTCTATACACACCTTTACTTAATAGCTCCTCAACTGTGCTGGGCCTTCAAACATGTTACTTTATTCACATAATATGCCA
>NC_056748.1:453110404-453307904 GCF_019279795.1 Protopterus annectens | reverse complement strand
TATTAGCCTTCTTTTAAATGACAAGGTATATTTTACATTGCTTAATTTTTTACTGCTCCCATTGTTAGCATTGCTACGTTTACTGTGTCTCTAGTTCATTGTCCTTTTCATTTTGATCCCCTTTATTTTACCATTGTTTGTTAGACTTGTATATTGCTCAAACACTGAAGGGGAATGGACTTCTTTTTTCATACATATAATCAAATAATTATATTGGTAGTCTTTCTCTTGCTCATTTTACAGATGTTCAGTTTCTCAACAGAAGACTTGTGGAGTCAGAGCTTCTTTTAGGCATACTGCTAATTTACTATAATGTACTTTCTGAAAACAAGGACCTTGATTGTGGTGTAACTTTGATATGTTTGGTATGAATTAGAGCTCTTATTTAACAACACACTAATTTCTGAAACCTTGTGACAGTATGCGCAATAATTCTAAACCTCTCAGACCATTGCTTGCAGTTCATGACTATGCCCAAGCATGTATGTTTATTCTTTGCCATTGCCAAAATAAGCATTGTTTTGTTTTCCCCACACATTTTCTACAATTCTTGAAATACTAGGGCAGGAATAAAAAGGATGAACAGGGACAAAAGATGGAAAGGGTGACAGTCAGGCTTACATCTTACACTACTGACTCTTCAATAAACTGAGGCCTGAAAGTAAAAACATGAAAATGCTCAGAGGCCTCTCTGCATTTCTTTAAGGCCACATAATTGTTCAATGAGGGATATAGGGTAGCACATAGTAAGAATTTGCATTTTATCAGAAAATTACTGCATATAGTCATTTAAGACAGTAGGTCCATAAATAGTCCTATCTGAATCAGTGTGACCTCGTTCAACTCTATTGATCCAACCGCTTCTGTTACAGTATAGATTTCTTTATCACTTCTTTGATGTATATAACCACAGCAAGTGTTTTTTGTTGCCTCAGCCATCCTAAACAGAACGTATCATGGGCATTTTCATCACCATAAATATCCTTATAAAACTATATTTCATTTATATTACTTATGTTAGGCCACTAAACTTTGTCCTGTTTTCAGGGGCACCAGAGATGATAACATTTGTATGAAGTGTAATTAGTCCAGGCCACCATGTACATTTCTGTACTCCTTTTTTAATCACTCACTTGAATTGCCACAAGCTTTTTCAAGTGGGACATCACTCTAATATTTCAAAAGGAGGACAGTATCTTAGGAGAACAGCATCCTCCCCCCAGTACTGCTTTAAATTGTCAGTAGTGGAGTATGAAGCCATGTGCCTAGTGTGGAGAGAGACTCTACGGCCTCCTAATTTTTCTAGTATCAAAGGCAAGTGTGCAACCTGTTGATCCACTGACACACACACACACACACACACACACACAGAGCATTGCTCTTGACAGAGGAGTAAGTACACAGATGTGAGGTTGTGAGCTGTTAGCAAGCTGTTTCCTTTAGTCCAGAGTTTGAATCCCTTAACCTCCATTTGTCTACTGTGTGACTCTGAGAAAGGCACTTAACCAGAAAGTGCTCCAAGGCCAGTAGACAAATACAAATAAATAAATTAATAAATATACCACCCAAGGTTGAGAGTGAACTTCAGACCCTGAAAACAGGAAGCCCAGGCAGAGATCTTAACTACTCCATCACCCTGCTGTCAAAACCAGAGCACATGAGTCAATACCAATTAGGAATTATAAGGCACACAAAACATTAGCACTTTGCTGTTAAAAACAAATAATGCTGTAATGTGTTCAGTGAAAGGAAAAAAAAAACATATGCTTCTGGCATAGCTAAGGAATTCTAAATTAATAGGCTATGATAACCTCAGACTATCTTCAGCAAAAAATGAAATAAAAACACATAAATGCAGAGTTATAGATCTGAGTTTTCCATTTTGTTTTTAATGAAATAAATTTAAGTTGCAGTACATTTTAATCAACCATATCTATCTAGTTATCAATGTCTGTCTTTTCATGTCATACATGAATGCATGCGTGCGCACACATGGAGACACATCACGATGAGCAAGACAGATATTTTTATGATACAGAAATGATTTTGAAATTAATGGGCTTAGTCATTACTCCATGGTTAAAAATGCTTACATGACTTTAAGTGACTTGAGAATTATGTATTCTTTTCTACAGTCATATCTAGGTTCAGAGGTAGTTGATTGTCATGCAGTCCAAGGGACCACTGAAGGGATTAGGCTAATTTTCCAATCTCTCCAAAGCACTGTCTGGTTACATGAATTGCTGAGGGAATCAAACCCTATACTAGAAAGCAGCTTGTTAATAGCGCATAGCCTTAAAACTCTGTGTTAAGTGACACGTGGGGTGCATGCATATGTGTGTGTGTGTGTGGGGGGGGGGGGGTTTGTGCATATGTATGTGTTTTGTGCTTATATTGCTTTATTCATGTACTTTTATAAGAAAACTGTACTATAAATTACAATGCAATGTAATGTTGAAAACAAATTTACTGAGAACAATGTGTGCTTACAATACCCACATAAGTGTTTATGAATAGGTCAGAAGACTACAAATCTGAAGTAAAACATTAAATATCATCCATCTTTTTTATGTACTGTTTATGTTTATTTCCTTTGTATAAATCTGCTTATGTATTGTATAATATTTTTATTTATTTTTGTGCTTATTGCTGTCTGAACATTACACTTCGGTGTAATTTACTGGACAGTTCTGTTTTAAAAGAGTATGAATCAAGCATCTCACACACACACACACACACACACACACACACACACACACACACACACACACACACACACACACACATATATATATATATATATATATATATAGATAGATACACACACACACACACACACACACACACACACACACACACACACACACCACATGCACGCACGCATACACACACATACACACACACACACACACACACACACACACACACACACACACACACACACGTGCACGCGCACACACATACATGCACTCAGACATCAAGTGATTCATTTCACAGCATCATACAGGGAGATATCAACCTGTATCACAATTCTCTAACAAAATGCACCCCTGTCTCTCATTTACATTATAACAACCCACCTACAAAAGCTACAGAGATACCATGTTGCACCACATCCGATGTATTTTCCATTGTTCTGAACATTAGGCAAAAATGTGATGTTAGAGCATCAACACTATGCAATTTCACATCCAGTGGATTGGTCCTTTTCAAGTATGTGCTTGTTTGTGTTTGTGGGCATGGGGATAGCTGAGATTAATTTCTAATGCAAGTTCATGTCTATTCTTTTGATGATAGTAATATGTGGTCTAGAAACAGAAGTCCAAAATACACTTATTTGGCTGTATTAAAGAAGTTTGACATAGATCACAGTGAATTCTTTCTGCAGGGATTTTCCCCTTTCCCAAATATTGGAACTACCGCCCCATTAGCCTGATGAGCCTAGTATGCAAGGCCATGGAACATATTATCATGGAACTTCTAAACAAAGACATTGGTAATCTCCAAACTCTGGACCCCACTCAGTTCGAGTTTGTAAAAGGCAGATCATGTCTCCTAAACCTGATAGACTTCTTTGAAGCAGTCACAAAGCCGTAGACAAGGGTGAGATGGTTCATACAGCCTATCTAGTTCTCGAAAAGGCTTTCAACACCATCTCCCACTCTGGAATTATAGATAAACTCACTAAACTAGGTATAAATCCCTATGTCACAAGATGGGTTGCCAGCTGGCTCACTGACAGAACCCATCCTGCGAAAGTAGCAGACTCCAAATCCGACTTCAGACCAGTGACAAGTGGAGTACCACAGGGTTCAGTCCTGGGTTCTCTCCTGTTTGGTATCTACTTCTCTGAAGTACAGGCTAACACAGAAGGTCTTTGGCTAATGAAACACAGCAGAACCAGTAAAAGAAGGCTTACTGTGGCCGAGGCGCTAGAATGTACAGAATAAACGGATTTTACTGGTTCTGCTGTGTGTTGTTTTGTTGCATTGGAGCTGCTACTTTTGTTGTTCTTCACTTTGGCTAATGACGTTCGCAGATTACTGCAAACTATGAGCCATAATCAAATCTCCTGGTGTCAAAGCCATGGCCTCAAGCTCAATGCCAAAACATGCATTGTCATCCCCTTTGCTAAAAACTCTGTACTCATAAACTACATCAAAGGCAGTAGTCTACTTAACATCAAAAGTATGATAAGAGACCTTGGGAGACAGGTGGACAGTAGTCTCTCCTTTGATTATCACATTGCCACAGTAGTCAAGAAATCCTTCTACATGGAACACCTCATCACAAAAGGTTTCTCATCCAGGAGAAAAGAGATCATTGTTCCCCTCTACTCGTCACTCATTAGACTCATTATAGAGTACAATGCCCCTTTTGGTATGTACCTCACAAGACATCTACAACAACTGGAAAGGCTGCAGTAATATCTCACAAAAAGTATTACCAGCCTCAAACAGATGCCCTATGCAGACTGTCTCAAAAAACTCCAGCTTTACTCCATTGCATATTACCTACTCAGAGGCGATCTCTGCCTAACATACAAAGCTATGTCAAACCCAGAGCTGTTGGACATGCTCCACTTAAAGAAATCCCAATCCCTCCATGCTACATGCCTTAGGGACCTAAACCTTGTCACCACAATAAACAGAACATGCTGGAGGGATAGATTCCTGTCCCAGAGACTTCCCATTCTCTGGAACAAACTACCTATCTATATCAAACAAAGCTCATCATTAGCACTCTTCAAGAAAAATCTTGATGACTGGATGGGAAACAGGAAATTTACCCTGGGGATCACTTCTGTGGCTCTGCTCGACAGGGGCGCAGGAAAATAATTTTCTTGGGTGGCGAAAGCCAGGGTACCTTTTTGGTAGGCTTATATAGGCCCTAGGGCCAATAGCCTAGTACCTACCTATGAACCTATAAATTTGGTGGGTGTCATGGGGTTTACCACCCCAAACAGAGTGATGAGAGAGGCTCCCCCTGCAAAAAGCACATTTCAGTCTGCTCAGTTATTTTTTTATGCAAAGTTTGTGGGGTTGCAGTGCAAGAAATCTGATATCAGTTTCTCACAGCAGCACCTCTTTTGATCAGACAGTGGTGCATTGATGTTTTTTATTTTTCTTCTTCCACATAATGTTCTACTTTGTGAGAAGACAAGTACCAATTCATCTTACACATGTACAAATGCAATTAATCTAAAGACAGGTTATAAATGTGGCAGCTTATGATATGACCCTACTGACCTGCACCCCATCTTCTGAAAAATTTTGGACATTTAAAATAAAGGCATGAAAAAATATCTTGATTGTTAGTAGAGCATTTGGACACTGCACAGCCATTGTTATATCTGATGGTTGTCTTTAAGAAATACTGCTAAGTAACCTCAGCTCAGGAAATGTCTTGCATCTGTCAGCAGTTATTATAGTGTTATCCTGAAATGATCCAATAAGATTAAAAAGCTACCTAATGTAACATGAAACCATGGTCGATGTTTGCATTTTGGGGGCCTCCAGTAACTGTCAAGTTGGTGGCCCCTGGACACTTCCAATCGAAGTATTGTCATGTCACTGCCACCCCTACTCAGGAACCTTTTAATTCATGCTTCAGAGTATTAGAATTAGCATGCACAGACTGAAGTGTAGCTACAATGTCCTTACATTATCACATGGGGTAGTTAGCTAGATTTAAAATGGCCCATAAGGGCAGTTAGCCAAGTACTAATCTATAAGCCTACCAATCTATATATCGATAATTTATTCATTCATTCATACATCCTCTGATTATCTAACTAATGTAACTCAGGATTGTCAGACGGTTATTGTTTATCCAGACACTGAGTAGGTGCAGAATAGAGAAGTTATTCCTGCACAGAATGCCATCCCATCACAGGACAGACACACACACACACACACAGACATTCACATGCACATGCCCGTCTACACATTGGCATGTATTCCAGTGGCCAATCTGGAGGACCACCAATTCACCGTTTACACTCTGATTATTAAATTAGAGACTGAAAAGCTTTTGCATCCACTTCCACAATAAATTTACTTCATACTCATTGGTTCAAACAATATTGTTTCATTTGTTACTTACTGAGCTGATGTATTTACCAACACTTTAGAGCATCCTGTGTATCATTCTATGTTGGCCCATCTCACAGAGGGACATTCACAGTTACTGGGATTTAGTTGCAACACTGGTACATTACATAAAGTCTATGTACAGGGCTGGAGTTAGGTGAAATGGTACCCTAAGCACTGACTCCTGTTTCACCCCCCCCCCCCCCACACACACACACACAGACACAGACAAACACATCCTCAGGCTGCAGTGTTCTCCTGTTTACCCTCCCTCCGTCTTTGGCTCCCCACACCCTGCCCATTACTTTTTTCTCCCTTTTATTACAGTTCCCTTACTCTTCAGCTTTTTCAAGAAGCTATGATTTTCTATATGCTCTGAAATGCATTTTATTTTACTCTTTCTTCTTACACAACCTTTTCATCTAATGATGGCTTGAACAGAAAGTATGATTAAGGAATGAATTTTGTTTTTCCTTGCATCCTTTCAACATACCTTTATTGATGAAGACTGCACATTAATAACTGTTTAGAAAATAACTCAGTTAAGTCAGGGCCCCCAGAAAGCATGGGGTTATAGATGCTCTGGGATGCATTTTAGACAATTTTCCCAATCTTTTAATCCAATGGTGGCCTAAACAAAAATCATGAGTAAGAAAAGAATGCATTAAGATTCCTGTCAGATAATCATTAGGCATATAGAAAAACACTGCCACGTGAAAGCAATGAAAATATTATTCTGCTTTGTGAGACCGCTCCTCAGCTTATCAACACCCAGTATGCCAACCACACTATTCCCATGGTCTGATTTACAATCAGTCAGAATACAGAAGGTTTGCAGTTGCTCACAGCTTTTTTTTTGCAGGATGAGTGAACTCTGTCACTTGGGAACTTACTATGTTTGCACTAATTCAGAGTAGTAAGACACAAAGAGTTTGTTTTACCTTTGAGTTAGGACACCAGCACTCCCTGATTATTAGACATGCTGGTACTGAGCTTGCACTACATCAAGAGTAATGGGACATACAGTGTTCTCGTTTTCTGAGTTATGACACTTACACACGCTGATTAATAAGTACTTTAACTCTGAGGTTGCACTCAGTTGGAGTAATGGGGTGTGCAATGTTCTGTTTACTCAGAATTAGGACATTACCACACCCTGGTTACTAAATGAGCTGGTTCTGTGGTTGTATTGGCTCCAAATAATAGGATATAGAGTATTCTATTCACTCTGAATTAGGATAACCTCAGAGTAAAGTACACTGAGTTACTGCAGATATGGTGTTAATTCTCTACTTGGAGGACTGCACTCAGTTTTGGGCCCCTTGAAAATAACTTTTAAGAACAGTACATCATTTGTATACTGCCGGGTGGTAAATCAGGTAGTGGGATAGTGGGATCAAGAAGCTAGTTGACAGTAACTTCTTAGTGGGATGGTTATCTCAAAATACAGATAAGACATGTCCACATTTTCTAAAACAAAGCAATAGTTCATGAATGTTTGGAACTTGTACAAGTGAAGTACAGGCTTACATGCTACTAGTTCTTATCTACAGTGAATAAATTAATTTTCTATAGTATTAAATCAATGATCGATCACATAATGAAGGGACACTGAACAAAACCTGCTGAAACAACAATATGACAAATTGTTAATATAATATTGGAGACATCACCTGCAGTATGTTGCTCCATATACACCAAAATCTTAATAGCTTATTTAATGTTGAGTGACTAGCTGATGTCACAGGAAGTCGTATTAGTCCAGACTTAGAATGCCATATTGCAGACCTGAAAACTGCATGCTCTAAACTGTTGGTAAATACATCAGCTCAGTAAGTAACAAATGAAACAATATTGTTTGAAACAATGAGTATGAAGTAAATTTACTGTGGAAGTGAATGCAAAAGCTTTTCAGTGTCTAAATTAATAATCAGAGTGCAAACAGTGAATTGGTGGTCCTCCAGATTGGCCACTGGAATACATGCCAATGTGTAGACGGGCATGTGCATGTGAATGTCTGTGTGTGTGTATCTGTCCTGTGATGGGATGGCATTCTGTGCAGGAATAACTTCTGTATTTGCACCTACTCAGTGCCTGGATAAACAATAACCATCCGACAATCCTGAGTTACATTAGTTAGATAATCAGAGGATGTATGAATGAATGAATAAATTATCGAGATATAGATTAGTAGGCTTATAGATTAGTACTTGGCTAACTGCCCTTATGGGCCATTTTAAACCTAGCTAACTACCCCATGTGAGAATCAAACCATGCTCCTTGTATCTGTAAGACAAACACCTTAACCATTATGCCAGCTTCCCATGCAGGCTAAAGATTTATAAGCACATAGATATTGTAGGAGAGGATTCAATTACTCCTCTTTTATTTATTATTCTCTGCCAGTGTCACCAGAACTTAATTGAAAAGGAAATTATTAGTTTTCTGTGACAATTTATATTCTTCATTTATTGTGGTTGTTTGACAATGAAGTGAAAATAATAAGAAAGAGCTTATCAGTTAAAGCCTCCCACCTGGGGACTAGATAGTTGCTGCCTCAACAAAACTACTTGGAAATGTTTGTTGATTTTACAAACCAAACTTTACAATATTATAAGTTCATAATTATATGCTAGGCTAAAGAGCACTGGGGCCTTTATACGCCTAGCCATGCAACCAAAATGTATCCCAAGGGTTATTTTGCCTTGGAGGTTGATTGAGGGGTGTATGCTAGTTCAGGCATTATTTAACTGCTTTCTCTATCCATCAGAGATATATGTGCCAGACTGAGTAAATTTCCAATTTCCCATTCAATGATCCAGGTTACAATGGTTAAGGAAGGGCTCTGCTTCCCATGCATGGAAAGCCTATTCCAGAGAATGGGAATTCTCTGAAATACATATCTGTCCCTCCAACATGTCCTATTTAAATCACAAGCAAAGTTTAAATTCTTGTAGCTAGTAGTTCTGAGGCTGTTTGTTTTGCAGATATGTAAAAGGTCTATCAGGGTGGAATCCAAGGATACCTTGTATGCCAGGTATAAATTGCTTCTCTTTGTAGAAAACAGAGTATAGGGATAGGGCTTTGAGGTGATCAGTATAGGACATGAGGGCTAAGTATAGTGGCAAGATGACTTCTCTGTACACAGATGCTGTGCCCTTACTTATATGCTGAGTGACATAGAATGGTTTTCTTAATATCTTTGACACATGTTGGTCAAAAGCTAGGTTACTATGTACATGAGTCCCTAAATGCCTGACTACTGTGTCTACTTTAAGGGGTGTTTTATTGCTGAGGTAGTTTTATGGGGTTGGCTGACTTCCCAAAAGGTACTATTATGCCTTTCTTGACACTGAGTTTTAAGCCCTGACTTTGACACCAATCATTTGTCTGTGATAGACCTTCCTGTAAAATATTAGTATCTTGTGGGGTTTCTGTGATTGCTCTCAGCTTGCAATCATCTGCAATTTTTTTTTTAGACAGAGGCCCTTGACATTGGCCTTGAGTTCTGAGAAATAGATACCAAAGAGAAGAGGACCAGCACAGAGCTCTGGGGACATCAGTGATGACTGGCCTTGTTATGGAGAAGGCTATTCCAATCCAAACCTCCTGGGTTGTATCTGACAGGCAGCTGGCTGTCCAGCAGGTTACATATGGGTTTATGCCTAATTACATAAGTTTCTTTATAATGTCCAAGTGGAGTATTGTACTAAATGCCTTAACTAGGTCAAGATAGGATGTATGCACCATTTTGCCCTCATCTGTTGCCTTGGTGACCTCCTCAAAGGAGTCCACCAGGTTCGGTGGCCATGACCTGAATTTGACAAAACCAAACCGGGATGGTTCCTGTGTCTGAAGGTTTCCTATGTCATTGTTAATCATCTCCATGATAATTCTTTCAATGGCTCTGCATATGAGATTAGTCAGACTAATGTGTCAGTAGTTTCTGGATCCATTGATGGCCCACCATTGTGCAGAAGGATGACCACTGCAGTTCTCCATTCTCATGACATGAAGCCTGTTCAGAGGCTGTGGCTGAACAGTGAATGCAGTGGCCCTGATAGGTAATTTTTCAGGCTCTTTAGGAGGCATCCTAGGATATTATCTAGGACCATCATAGGTTCATAGGTTCATAGGTGTGTACTAGGCTAATGGCCCTGGTGCCTTTACAAGCCTAGCCCAAAAGAATTACCCAGGCACCATGCCACCTGATTTTAGTAGGGCAGCTGGAGTGATCCCTGGGGTGAACTTTCTGTTACCCATCCACTCGTCAAGATTTCTCTTGAACAGGGCCAGTGAGGTGTTCTGCTTGACATGAATAGGAAGCTTATTCCAGAGTATGGACAGTCTTTGGGAGATGAACCTGCCACTCCAGCATGTTCTGTTAATTGTGGTAATTAGGTTGTGATCTTTAGAGCATGTGGCATAGGGGGATTGGGATTTCTTTAGGTGTAGCATTTCAAGTAGGGCTGGGTCGGACATGGCTTTGTAAGTCAAGCAGATGATAAGAGACTGAGAACAGCTGAAGTTTCTTGAGTCTGTCCATGAAGGGCATGTGCTAAAGGCCTCGGATCCTTTTTTGTGAGGTACTTTTGTGGCCTCTCTAGCTGTTGTAGGTGTCTGGTCAGGTACATTTCAAATGGGGTGTTTTATTCGATGATTGGTCCAATGAGGGATGAGTACAGAGGGATGATGACCTCTTTCTTCCTGCATACAAAACTTTTGGTTATAAGACGTGCTACATGGAAAGACTCTCTAACCACAGTGGCAATGTGGTGGTCTAAGGTGAGGTGGCTGTCGACCTGGGTGCCCAGATCTCTTATAACTCTCTATTATAAATCTCTATTAACTCCCCTCGGTTCAGTGTTCAGTGGGCTCCCATCAACGTGATCTTACAGAGTGCCTTTAAGCTCTGCTCCCTACTGATAGTTGGATGGGTTGTGTTAGACAGTATTCCCTTTGGAATGACTGGGGGTGAGAGGGGGATAATGTTGGAGCTGAAGTTGTTAGACACTTTATTTGCCATACCTCCAGTAACAACTGAAGCTGTCTCACAAACCAAATTGCTAAGTATCCTTAATGACAGCAACATAAAATCTGACCAGACACATTCAACAGACAATCTGGAAAACCCATCAGAAAGTTGGCTTTCTGTACAGAGCTACATCTGTTTCTGAGAGCTTTCCTCTCCAGGCCTCCACAAAAATGTATACTTGTGCCCAGTTGTACTTTCATGTTAAACAAAAGCAAAACAAAATAAGTAAGTAAATAAGTAATAAATATTAGATTTCACCATGCATGTGTCCACTGCAGGTTCATAGGTTCATAGATTAGTACTAAGCTAACTGCCCTTGCGAGCCATTTTAAGCTTAGCCAATTATCCCTTGTGAGACTCAAATCTTGCACCTTGTGTTTGTAAGGCAAACACCTTAACCATTAGGCCACCCTCCCAATGTAAGACTAGCACTGAGTATAATCCTTTCTTTGCCCAAAATGATACCTATGCTTCAGAAATTGGTTATTAGTTTATGTCATTCTGTGGGTGCTCAATATGTATCAGCATAGGGTGAGATGATTCGCAGTACAACTTTCTTCACCAAGGAAAATATACACCTCTTACTCCTGGGCTTCTGCATACTGTCTAAAGTCTTTGCTGTCCATAATCCATTTTTTTAAAGTAGAGTTTGGCTAATAGACATCAAGTTGTGGCAGATATTAATATAGCCAATTCAACCCTTAAATCAGACGATATCAAGGTGGCTCTCCTCACCTCACGAAGTCTTAACAACAAATTGCCCGATCTTTTGTGTCTCTCTTACAACTTGTACACATACATGTTTATATAGTTACTGAGACTTGGTTTCAGTGTAAAAACAACACTCCCTTTATAACTGGGGTTTGCATCTGCCATGCATCCAGGCCTGGTAGAAAATGTGGTGACACTTACATATTCATCAAGGACCATATCACCTCTAGACAGATTCCCAGACAACCACAACACAAACTCAGTGAAGTTGAACATAACCTAAACAAGACAAGTTATCAATCTGCATTGCTACAGGACACTGTTGATGCCTCCTGATGACCATATGATATTCTTAAGTGTGCTCGAGTAACTACATATTGCCAAAAATGCCTTTATAATAGAGTCTAAGTATAACTCAACAGACTTGAGCATCTCTACCTTCAAAGTTATATGCCTTGAGATTCTTAGATTTAATAAATAAAAAATCCCAGGAATGGATAGTTAACAAACCAACTAAAGGACGTAACATTCTTGACATGTTTATAAATTATATAGCCACTATATGTACCACTACTCTTGTTTCTCCACTTCTGGTTACATCTGAACATTAGTTTGTACTCTTCTCTTTTAACTAATCTAAAAGTCTTGCAGTCAGTAATTCTGAATTTGCATGTTTCCAACAGACAGACATCCTCGAGCTCTATTAACAGAATTACTAGACCTGACACAAATTCAGCTGCTATTTATACAGGATTTCTAGTCCCACCTGGATAAGTCAAAGATAATGGGCTGATTAAAAATAAACCTCACAGCTTAAATAATCTCTGCAATAGGAGAATAAAATTTTCTATGATCATATAATAGACCAAAATGTTCTCATATTAAAGATTGCATGATGAATATTAGTAATGAGCTAAAACCTGCTATCAGGGCTAGTAAGGCAAATCATAAACTTAAATTAGCTTCTAAAACCAAAGTAAGTATACGTCATTTTTGAAAGCTAAGAAATAGCAATCATCAGTGTTCTGAACTTATCCAAAATGGTATCAGTCATTCAGACCCATTACACATAGCAAATATACTAACAAACAAACAAATTTAGTGCAAATGTTACCCATGAAACAACTATCTTAATTGTACAATTTCCCCAAAATGAATTGTATCTCCTAATATCACAAAGCAACATGTACTGAAGGTGCTCTCTAAAGCCAAAAATAATACTTCCATGGGGCCTGATAAGTTTCTTCAATGCCAAGTAAATGGCACCAAAAAAGCCTTGTAGTGCCCCTCCTTAAAATGTTTAACCTGAACATATCTACTGGATTTATCCCTGAATTATGGTGCATTGTAATGACAATGGTTCTACAAAAGCTTAGCCCTTCTACTAACCTATGAAATTACAAACCCATTAACCTAACTAGTTCCATGTGCCAAACCATAGAACAATAGCTCCATACATGGAGAACGTACTAGTCAGCTGGCCAAAAGATAGAACCTACATAGTTAAGGTATCAGGCACCTCCTCGGAAATTATAATGATAACTTGCTGTATGCCCAAGGTCTAAGTACGGGACTCCTCCTTTTTGTCATGTACTTTATGAACTCCAGACTAGAAATCAGGACCTTTGGTTAACTAAGGTTACAGATGAATGCAAACTGGGTGTTATTGTCAAATTTTCCTCTCAGGAACAAGCTCTCATAAATAAGTGTTGTACAGAAAGAAAAAAAAAGATAAAAATTAAATGCACATTTTGTAACCATTTCTCTTAATGTACAGTATAGCCAATACCTCAATCTAAAATAATAATGTAGTCAAGAATATTTAAACCTGAGTTGATAATTCTCTCTTCATTATGTAGTGACAATCATCAGAAAAATCCTTAAATTAAAACATGGACAAACAATCCTTGGGAAAAAAAATTTAACTCTTATTGAGACATTAAAAATCAACCCTCAATAATTAATGTGTAACTTTATACTTTATTAATTGAATATTATAAATTTTTGTTACTAATTTCATATATTTTATTAATTTTTTCCGTCCTTTGTTCTGGTCAATTGTACATAGTGTATATAACGGTCTATAATACTTGTTTATTGATGATTGTATTGTTAAACATTATATTATTTGGAAAATAAAAAAATATTTGAAAAAAAAAATGCTTACATTTTGCAGCAAATAGCTAAATGTGTGCCATCCAGTTCAAAATAAGTTATCATATCTTTTTATGGCAGCCCTAATTAGACCAGTTATTGAGTATATTGCCCATTAAGGATGTACCTTTCTAGAAATGTGAAGCAACTCAAAGCCCCAGAGAGTCCTAAACAAGCATCTTGTTAGCTGAAAGTTCTTGAGCTGTCATGAAAGGCTTGAAGTACTTTCCCTTTATCTGGTTTCTTATAGGCTGTTGTGGGGTGACCTATGCCTTGCATGCCACTCCATTTGGACCCAATCTTCTTTAACCTCTTGCACCTTTTCAAGGTAAATAGCTCCAAATGTACTAGAACTAGGGACATAAATCTCCACCAGCACATCAGTAAAGCACACTGGAGAGACAAATGTATTACCCAATACCTACTACACCTCAGGAACAAACTTCTCAGGCAGATTAAACAAAAATGATACCTTAGCATCCTTCATATTAAACCTAGATGATTGGGAAAAATAAAATTAGTCCAGGATACTTATTGAGAAGGGGGGTGTAATAACAGGAAGGTGGGTATTGGCAAGGTGTAACTAGTCTAGTGGCGCTATTGCCTTGTATTTCTCAAGATCATATAATGATCCAATTATCAGTGTCATGGTCCCAAAGGCAAGTGTCCTTGGTATTCCACAGATAGCTGTTTTTCACTTGTGGTTGACTAGCAGCTGTCTTTAGGACTTTCCCAAATATCACATTGCTCTCCAGTCATGCACTTTGAAACAAATATTCAAAGACAAGTAGGTAATGGAAACAGCATTCAGAGACTGTTCAAGCTGTTTCTAGCCCTACACCACCTAACTCTATACCCTCTATAGATGTTTCCTCATTCAAAAATAAGCAGCAAGGATGGGGCATTAAACCTTGTATAAAAGAAGCCACCTGGGAGGTTCCATCTCATCAGAAAGGCTAAGGATATTATTCTAAATTCTTTTTGATGCAAAGATAAGTAAATAAATAAATAAACAAACAAACAAAAAAACAAATAAATAAAATATTTCAGTTACCAATTTTGGTGCCCTAAATTCTTTTATCCTAAAGAAAACCTTTTGAATTGTTTCATTGCATTCGCTTCTTTAGTGCTTGTTAGAGGGAGACTGCATGTGCTGTTTGGATAATCAAAATGCCTACTTCCACTTAAAAATCACAAAAATGTCTATGAGGCACCAATCATATGTCTGTTGTAGCAATTCATAAGAGATTGCAGGAAGGCAAGATCTTCTTCCCTTACACAGATGACTGATAAAACTACTTCTCCATGGAGTTTGTGACCCAGTAAGTTAGTTTTATAGGGGTACAGAGAACTTTGTAAAGCCTCAATTGTAACCAAATCAAACTCTGCCTTTCTCATATACATCCTAGACAACAATATTGTGTCAGGTGCATTTGCATAGGACATGTTGCAGGCCCTGCAGGATGGAGTACCTCATGTTCATCTTGGTGTATGCTGGCTATCTTTGTTAGGTGCCATAGTTATCTGAGAAATATTTCCTTGAAGATAACCATCAAAGAAGATTAACTAGGAATTCTAATCTGCTAGGTAGAGAGAAAAAGTGCTCAGATGCAATAGTTATGCACTTACTGTAACCACAAATTTGTAAGCAAAGCAAAGCAAACTTTATTGTCATTCAATCATATGGAGTACAGCTGAATGAAATTATGTTCCTCCAAGCTCATGCATAATAACATAACATCACAACACATCACAACTACATGTATCAGTAAACAAAAAAAATAACACAACAACAGTCAAGAGCCAACCAAAGATCAACATGATAAAAAATAGTCCTTTTCCATCAGTGCAACTGCCACTACCTACAGTCAACCAACGCTACCTGCAGTCCCGACCATCTATAGCAACTTCCATTCTAACATTCCTCCATCCTCATAACATTCTTTGTATTCCCATCTTTAATAATAACAGATGTGTAAGAAGTTCTGTCCTTATAACATACAGCCCTTCTACCCACCACTTTCAGT
Organism: Protopterus annectens; assembly: GCF_019279795.1. Taxonomy (NCBI): domain Eukaryota; kingdom Metazoa; phylum Chordata; order Ceratodontiformes; family Protopteridae; genus Protopterus; species Protopterus annectens. Next base: position 453,291,885 of record NC_056748.1, on the reverse strand, counting down.
ATATATGGTCTAGGGTCTTTTTTCCTTCTTTCTTTCATTTTCTGTACTTTTCAATGTTCAGTCCTCTGATATAAGATTTGGAGTCATGTGTGGTGGATGACAGGATGGGTGAGGACTCCTGGCAACCTGTTAATGTTTACCTGCCATGCAGTTAAAGGAGATGAGCTTCATCTTACTGCTCTGACTTTATGGTAGGTATATAACATCATTATTGTTTACTTTTTCTAATTTTGAGTGACAGTAACCCTTATGATTAAGAGCTGATTCAGAAAAACAGGTCTGCATAATTACAAAAAAGGCATCTTGTTTTTTAAAAAGCTTGGTCTAAGAGCATTGTCTGTGGTTCATCTATGTGATGCCTCACCATTGCCAATCAGTAATCAAGGACCCTCAATCCTCACCCCTGACACATGTGGGGGGACATTCACTCAGAGGATGACAGGTACACACCCAGTATTTCTAGATGCAGTTCTCTGCATCAAGTGCAATTTCCCTTAATAGCACACAGAGACCACAGTCAGTCCGGGACTGGTTTCTCCCTCTTCCTCCAGATCCCCGGTAAGAATCCCCACTGACAAAGCTATAGGGTTGAGATCTCAGCTGTGTGACCAAGACAAAACCTCCAGCATCCTCTATGTCCAACCAGTGCTTCATGTCCCTGTCTAGGTAGCTCTTTGAAATTTTATTTGCACACACACACACACACACACACACACACACACACACACACACACACACACACACACACACACACACACACACACACACACACACACACACAGGTTTACTAGCTATGCCCCCTTTTGCCAAGACTATAAGGTAGCTTCCACTGCCAACAGTCACTCCACAACAGCCACTTTAAGGCCCTTGGCAAGGGGTGACCAATTTTACTGTGTAACATTAATATTAATATTAATACAGATGGTAGTCTGAATAAGAGCAAGGCTATTAGGAGTGGCCCACTCAGTGTCACCAAATAATTATGCAATTATTCTGAAAACTTAAATATCTCTACACAGATCAGCCACAATCAAAGGTTTAAATATATTTTATAATAAAAAATAAAAGAACAAGACAATACTAATTATATATTCACAGTGACATCAGAGTTCAAAACCACATTAAATATTTAAAATAACATTGCAGTACAGGATCACACAAATAAAGAAAATATATCTAAACTAACCTTCACTATATTCCTGACTGTATCTAACAGAATTACTATACCCTAAAATCTTACTAATAGAGCAAGGCAGATTTGGTGAATGGTTCTTGTTGCCAGGTCCAAGACAGAATGCAGAATGCTCTGTCTCACTAAGAGACTTCTCAAAGTAATATCTAAAATATTATTGTTGGGATAGCTTGCAGAATGACATAATTTCTGGTCATCCGACTTCTAGTTCCCAGGAAAACCCCATTGCAAAAGCTGGCAGTATTTATCATCTTCCTGTAAAAATACTCATGCAAGGGCTTTTGCTCAGATCTTTGGCAGATGCTGGAAGTCATAAAACAATTGCATTCCATCATGCTTTCAAAGTAGCAATCAGTTCATTTTAAAGACAATACAGAAAGCTTCCTAGTACAGACTTTGTGTCTGTAGCTGCATTGAAACCCTTTCAGATATTCCCTTTATGGCCTAGCCTATAAACTAATTTAATTTCTGATATTCATCTAAAGTTTGCTGGCTGAGGTGAACCCTTCTGTTTCCTCTGTTAAAACAGATACATTTAAACAGTTACAATAGTGCATGTACATTTCTGTTCTCTTCCAGTAGGGCACACCATGGATACATTTTAAACAAAAGCACTATACAAATACCCATTTCAACACAAACATCTGTACAAATAAGTTTGATATAGACATGACATACAGTTCTAATACATTTGTAGCACCAGCATCTTGTATAAATTAGATTGACATTCACAAATGACATATAATTATTTACAAAATCCTAGCTATCTGTGCTGGCAGTACCTCCTTTCATCACACTCTAGATGTCTGCTTGTTCCCTAAACTAAAATAGCAGGACAAGGCACTAACGTTACCACAGCATAGTTGTGTATTTTATAATTCTGCTGACAGCATTTTAAAATGGTAACAGGTCTAATTTCCATAGGTAAGAGTAAATTAATTATGGCCAAGTGCTTAAAATAATATACAAGACATCCAACTGAGTCTCCCCACACAAGTTTAAATCCTGATGATTGCAAAGTTTGATTTTTTCCTAGATATTATGTGCTTTATCAGGTTACACTAGTCCCATTTCACAAAGGAGGCCCTTCCAGTTGATGTAGAGAATCATCCCAAAAGTTTTCGGGCAAGCACAGAAAAGCTCCTTCTCCATGATCTAACCTGGTATAATTTTGTCAAAGGTAGAGCTTCTTTGTTCAACCTTGTAAATTTTTTCAAGAATGAGGCCACTACCCTGCATGAGCGTTTATTTGTTCATACAGCTTACCTTGATCTGAGCAAAGCATTTAACACTATGCTAAGATGGAATGACACAGAAACTCAATACATACATACATATGTACATACAAATATTTCAAGCATGGGCATTAATGGCCTTCTAGCCTGCCAATATACCAAACAGTTGTTACCATAATAATTGTCCAGGCTTTTCTGAAAAAAAATATAAATATTGTCTATTAGCTTCCCAACCTGTATTCCGTCCACCTTAATGCCCATCATATGTAATTATATATTTACTCTTTTACTACTATATACTCTCCCACCACTAACTAACCATAAATCATTTCAGTCTATATCCCCGTCCTACTAAAAACCCATATCCTTCTCTCTCTTCTCCTCATCTTAACCCTTATCTTATAACTTGTTTCTTTGATATACTCTCCCCACATAAATCCTACATCTGTACCTACTGTGCAAAATGGCTTTAAATTATTGTATGTATAAATGCCCGTCCTTTCCATCAATGTCAACTTTATGGTATATTCAAGTTGTCTTACATTAATCTGTACAAGCTAATGTAACCAATGTAATTATGCTAATTGTCTCTGGAGCTTTTCTCCCTGAGCCTCTGCTGAAAATGGGTACTGACCCAGCTGAACTTTCTTGGTAAACAAGTGTTACATAAATAAATAAATAAATAAATATCAAAATGAGTGCTTGCTTTAATATAATTTGGTAGTCTGTTACATACATCAGCTGCTGTCTCAGAGAACCAATTAGTACACTATGGTTGTCTGATGATTCTCTACTACTTTCTGATAACCCCAAACATTCCCAGAGGTAGTTGTCTCTATATGACATATATACCTGAATAATGTCTCCTCTTAGATATCTATGAGACACTGTACAAGTTCAGATATTATAGTCTTTCATAATAACTTGTTTTCACATCCATGGATGCCCTTGGTATAGTTCCACTGTACTCTTTCCAGTTTACTCATGCTTGTTTTCTTTTAAGGTTTCCATATTGTTATTCCATACTCATGTTTGGATCTAATCTAATTAACAATAATGACTTCATCATTTCTGATTTACTAGACTTACTTTATAAACCATTTTATACAACCTGTAATTCAATAGCTATCATTAAACAATTGGTTGATATGATTAAAAACCTCATAGCTGGAACTACCTATATACCCAGGTTCTTAAAAAAATATACAGTTTCAATCACTGTGTACTGCATTAAATATTTACTTTTCAATTTATGTCTCCCTCATCTCATATGCTTAGTTTTTGATGTATCTATTAGCATATTATTCCCCTGTGCCTAAATGGTTAAATTTAGTTAAGTTCTTTTGCAGACGTGCCCTGTCTGTAACCATACCTCTCAAACTCTTAGAGCAAGACATCTGGACAAAGCCATCAATAAAAGTGGGACAAAACCCCAAAAATACAGGCAATTTTTAAATATTGCTCTTACAGACTTAGAAAGTTGATAAAATAACAGGTTTTGCATTAGCATGAATTTTCTGAAGGGTATGAAGTTTTAAACTTAAATGTCTTTCATTATTTTCTAACTTCAATCTTTAACGATATGCCACAAATTTGCCAGAAAACCACACTTTTATGAAAAACAGACCAAAAATATGAGGCAAAAATCTGGACAATCTGCAAAACTCTGTACAGTTGAGAGGTATGTATGTAACAAATGCAATCAGTTTACCCAATTTCAAGTCATCTACATACAGACTATAAAACACCTCAGATGAAAAAGATAGATCTGAAAGATACAATCCAAACAAGTAGAGGCCTGCTACAGAGCCCTGTGGGACATCCTGACTGTAAACAAGAATTTCACTTGTCCAACTGCTGTATGATACATGCCATGTCCTGTTTGTAAGCCATGCAGCTATCTATCATATTAAGAGTACATCATTACCTAATTGTTCTAATTTACTGATCATTGTTTTGTTCATGACCCTGTAAAATGCTGAAGTTACATCTATATAAATTACACCACATCACAATTTTTCATTCATTGCTGTTATATTGTTATAGAACATCATGTTACAGGTGGCAATAGATCTATTTTCAACATATGCATGGTGATATATGGTTTCAAGTCCCACTGTTTCCAGTTCTGATAATAGCTTATCCAATACTACCGTCATCTTATTTTTCACAACATGAAAGTAAACTTAAATGTTTGTATGACTGTGGGTTTGTCTTACTCCCATTTCCTTAGGGTTAATAAGCGCATGTCTCCAATCTTTAGGAATCTCCCTCAAATTTATACAACCTAGTGAATAATAGATATAATGGTATTGTAAGATCTTGATGAAGTGTTCTCACATCATTATTACTAATTCCATGTCTTCTCTGTGCTTTGTTTGGATCCAGTTTGCATAGCTCTTTTTCAATATAATCTTATTTTATTTCAGTATCTGAGGTTACCTGAATGTCACTAGAGCAACTTAGCACCCCTTTTGTGGAGACAAACTGTTTTGCATAAGATTTTGTAAATATATATATATGATCTGTTGTGTCTGAAAATAAATTTTAGAATCTATACACAGTTTATCAATTTGTATGTCTTTACTCCGACATCTTATGTATATATAAAATGGTTTCTTGTTATGCTCAATATCTTTATACAAATTTTCTTCAAAAGTTTCTTGATCTTTTCTCACTCTATGCTTAATTTCATAGTTTCATAATTTAGTACTAGGCTATCTGCCCTGGGGCATTTCTAAGCCTAGCCATAGTGATATGGCTTTCGCCACCCCATGTAATGGTACAAAAGTGTACAGAATAGATTTAGAATACTGTGCCTCTGTCTAGTAGTGACACAGTGAAGACCCCCTTACATAACAGAATTAGTTTACTGTGCCTCTGTCTAGTAGTGACACAGAGATGACCCCCGGGGTAAACCTACAATCTCCCATCCACTCGTCAAGATTTTTCTTGAAGAGAGTCAGTGAGGGGCTCTGCCTAACATGAACTGGGATTCTGTTCCAGAGTATGGGAAGCCTTTGAGTTATGAATCTGTCCCTCCAGCATGTCCTATTCATATTTGTGCTGAGGTTTAAATCTTTAGCTCTCGTGGTTCTGATGGATTTGGATTTTTTGAGGTGGAGCATGTCCATCAATTCCTGATTGGACATGGCCTTGTACGTCAGACACAGATCACCTCTGAGTAGGCGGTATGCTACTGAATAGAGCTGGAGTTTCTTTAGTCTGGCAGCATATGACATATGTTGGAGACCCTTGATCCTCTTGGTGAGGTACTTTTGGGGTCTCTCCAGCTGTTGCAAGTGCCGGGTGAGATATATACCAAATGGGGCATTGTACTCAATCATGGGCCTGATAAGGGAGGAGTATAGGGGTACAATGACCTCCTTTGATCTGGATGTGAATCCCTTCATGATAAGGTGGGCAAGGTAGAAAGTCTTTCTAACCACTTTGGCAATGTGGGTGTCAAATGAGAGGTCACTATCAACTTGGGTCCCCAGGTCTCTGATTATTTTTTCCGTACTCAGTGGGTTACTGTCTATGTGATAATTTGTGGGTACTTTGTTTTTCCCAAAGGGGATGACTATACATTTTTTGGCATTTAGTTTAAGGCCATGACTCCAGCACCAGTTGTCCGTTTCAGTGAGGCCTTTCTGTAGGATGTATGTGTCAGCTGGTGTATCGACTATGGCGCCTAGTTTACAGTCATCTGCGAACTTTGTCAGCCACAACCCTCCCATGTTTGCTTTCACATCTGAGAAATAAATGCCGAACAAAAGGGGTCCCAGGACAGAGCCCTGTGGGACACCACTTGTGACTGACTGTGAGTCTGACATGGCTCCAGCGATTTTGACTTTATGGGTTCTATCCTTTAGCCAGTTTGCAACCCATCTTGTGACATATGGATTTAAATTTAAGCTGTTGAGCTTGTCTATGATGCCTGAGTGGGGTATTGTGTCGAAAGCTTTAGCCAAGTCCAGGTAGGCTGTATGGACTGCTTTGCCCTCGTCAATGGCTCTAGTGACTGTTTCGAAAAAGTCAACCAGGTTCAAAAGGCAGGATCTGCCCTTTACAAAGCTGAACTGGGTGGGATCAAGTGTCTGTAAGTCCCCAATGTCTCTGTTTATGAGTTCCATAATGATTCTTTCCATAGCTTTGCAGACCAGGCTGGTTAAGCTTATCGGGCAATAGTTACCAGGGTCTGTAGAGGTGCCTCCTTTGTGGAGTGGGACCACTGTTGCTGTACGCCAGTGTTCAGGTACATATCCTGTAGTAAGGCTAAGGTTAAATAGCATTTTTATGTGTGGGTTTAGCTCCTCTTGGAGTTCACGTAGCACGCAACCCGGGATACCGTCAGGTCCCATTGATGCTGTGTTTTTAGCTTTGCTGAGGGCAGTTCTCACCTGGACATCTGAGATGACAGGGAGGTTACATTCAGCTGGGATAAGTATTTCTTCTTTTGGGGGTGAGGGAGGGGAGAAATTTGCACTGAACCTGTCTGCCAGAATGTTGGCAATATCTGTGGGTTCAGTGTATTTTTTGTCATTGTGAACTAACTCTGAGCATATCTGAGGGTTTCCGCCCAGGTTTCTAACATAGCAGAAGAAGGCCTTGTGGTTATCTTTAGTGTCCATAGCGATTTTTCTCTCAAAGTTGGCCTTGGATGCTTTTATGAGAGAACGTAGCTTTCTACTAGTGCTGATCAGAGGTGCCTTATCTTTATGGGATTTTGCTCTGTCATGCAGTAGCTTCCTTCTTTTGTTATACAATTTGTTTATGGCTGGGGTCCACCAGACAGAACGCCTGCCCTTGGTGGAGAAGGTCTTGGTTTTATTTGGGATTGCATGATCCATGCATTCTTGGAGATGTCCGTAGAAAGCATTTGTGAAGGATTCAGCATTGTGGGATGTGGTTTCCACTGACCCAGTGAGCTTAAAGGATACCATCTCAGTCTTAAGAAGTGTAAAGTCGGCTTTTGAGAAGTTTTTCACTGTAGTCTTTTGTGTTGGGGGTGGAGGTGGGATATGTATATCCAGGGTGATTAGTTTGTGGTCAGATCTCACGAGTGAGGGGTATATTTCCGGTGTGGAGCACTTTGTCCCCATGTTTGTGATGATCAGGTCTAGTATATTATCTCCCCTTGTGGGAGAGGTGACTAGCTGTTCCATTGCATTTGAATTTATGAATTCCAGGAACCTTTGGGCTAGGGTATTAGGGCTAGAATAATGCACCCAGTCTATGTTAGGGTAGTTGAAGTCTCCCAATATGATGGTGTTTGGTGAGACATTCATATCCTCCAATGTCTTCAGGAAGGCTGAACGGGGTTCCTGAGATTGGGAGGGTGGTCTGTAACATGCTACCAGTTGTATAGCAGTTAATTTGTCTAGCTTGTTTATTTCGGTGTTCAAAGTTGTAGTTTGACTTCTTTTCCATTTCTTGTATTTTTTGTCTCTCACCTTAATGAGGTAACTTGTTCTTATGGAAATATGTAACACTGACATTGTATGCCTAGATCCTGATGTTGAACATTTTTTTTATGTTTTTATACTGAGACGATTTCTCTTTCAAAATTTCCTTTTGCACCTTTTCCACTGAACATATCACTCCAATTAGTTTTACATAGTGACTGTTTTGCTTTCATATAATCTGTAATTAATCTTCAGTGCATTGGTTTAAATTTCAGTTTGGCAGAAATATCTAGCAACAAATTAACCTGTATAACTTCATGATTACTGCACATCAATGGTGGTGAAACTTGACATGACAGTAATTTCTTTAGGAACACAAATAGTGTCTAGTATGTTCCATTGCCTTGCAGTTTTTTTTTACAATCTGAATGATTTATTGTACTTAAAGATGCAGTATGTATGATTTCCTTACTAATGTTTTTGAATCAATATTATTCTAGTCTGTTTTGGGTACATTTAAGTCCCCAGTCACTATTATTCTTCCCTTCTGTGTTTCATGCAAGAAATGTATGAATTTGTCTATGTCATCAGCACTTGACTTTGGTGATCTATACACACAACAATTGTTATATGTTCCAGGGTTGTCTTTATTGTCACAGTTACACAACCTATAGTATTGGTGTTATCACTGAACATATAATAATCACAGGTCTTACAACTATCTTTAATCCCTATGATGACACCTCCACCTGATTAGTTGTTAGAATGTCTGCTATAGTAAAAACATTTATACCCTGACAGAATGGATTTTCAGTCATTGTCCTTTAACCATGTTTCACAAACAATAACAAGATCAATCTTGTGGGAATGTAGCAAATTTTCCAATAAACAAAAACTTTATTATTAATGGTCCTAGCATTAACAACCATCAGAGATGCATCAACTGTTGCTATCTGTGACCAGTTTAGTTTTCAGCCTTGCAAAAATCACGCCTTGTGTTTGTCAAATATTGCAAAATATCTACTACAAAAATTATCTTCCCAGATCTTGAGAAATGCATGCCATCCAGTCTGAACACGTGCCCAAAATTATGCTTGAATGCGCAACACATTTCCATTTTTTAAAATGGGATATTTTTTCATGTAGGCATTTACCCCAAAAATCTTTTCATTTATGATAACACAACTCTCCCTTCTATATGTGATTTGTAAAAAATATGCCCTAATACCTGTTCAAGCTATGCTATCTATGAGAGCTGTAAGTTCCCTACTAACAGTCAAAGAGTTCATGAGATCATTTGTACTGACATGAATAAAAACAGAGCTGTACATTAAGGCATTCTAAGGCTTGTCTCACATCCTCTATTTTTGTCTGTGGCAGGCATAACACTTTTCAATGGTCCTTATTTCCTCTGTAAATGTAAGTATCAGTTCCTCTAGCAGTTAAATCTCCAATTACAAGAATGTCTTTTCTGACCAGAACTGAAGAATCTCCAACCTCTAATTCAGTAATATCCACTTTATCAGTTGTTACAGGGGAATGATCTTCATCACCATTAGTCTTATTAATCGCACTGTTTTCATTGTACATTACATGGAAGTTGGGGATTTTGTTACAGATGCTTTGAAAGTTTAGTGTGATTATATTTAGGGTTTTAGAGTTAATAATTGTAGAGGGAGGCAAGTATTGTGGCTAGGGTGAAAAGAAGGGTTGGGAGGAGAATTGAGACCAGGATTAGGGTGAATATCACCACTGAGAATTAATTTTGAGAAGTTGGTGTGAGGTGGTGAGTTGGAAGTGGTGTATTTTATTTTGGAGGGATATAATTTAGTGGGGTAAGTATGCGTTTCAGTTGGGAGTATATGGTATTTTTGGAATAGGTTTGGGTTTATGGTATAGAAGCTGGGAGATATCATAGAGTAGCGTTGTGAGAAAGGTAGGTGGTGGATAGTATATGGGAGCCTTTGTAGGACGTTGTTGAGATTGGATTTAAGGAATTGGAGGTTGTTAGAGTGAGAATTAGTGTAAATAGGATGTGGAGGAAAATGTGAGGTGAGGGTGATAAGATGCTGGCTGGGTACTAAATGATATGTAAAGAGGAGAGTATAAACTGGAAATGAAGAGAACAGTAAGACGAGGAAAGGAGGGGTGTAGGTAGGGATGTAATTTGTGAGGATGGCTGTAGTGGTGGGGGTGGAAGTGTAACTTATTAAGGGTGTGTGCATACAGTGAATGTGTAAGTCTGAGCTGCAATTTATTGGCTAAGGAGGAAGGGGTGTGTGGTGAGGGAGAAGTCAGAGGGTATGAATGTTGAAATAGTGGGGATGGGTAGGATTTGGGTTAGAGTAGGGGAGCAGTGTGTTGGGGTAGGGTAGGGGAGCAGAGTGAGCCAGAGCAGACAGAGGGGTCAAACGGAGCAGGTAGAACTAGGCCACAGCAAGCACCAAAAAACAATCTCTAAAGAATGGAATAGGAGGTAAGTGGCTGAATTCTCTGAAGCACAGTAGCATTGTGTTAAAATAGTTACAAGGAAATCCACTGCACTGTCAATATATATGTGGTGTATATAACTGTATCAGCCAGATATTAAGTAAGCCACAAAAGGCTAGGTGGTGTATCTACAAAGAAGTATTTCTGACCAGCCTATTTTACCCAGGTTAAAACATTTGAAAAGGAAGAGATTAAAAAAAGAACTGCAGAATAGCTTCTAAGAGATGTGGGGTAACAAGTTAGATACAAGGAGAATCAAGCAACTATGGTCCCTGGGGGTGTGCATGCCACTTTCTAGTTAATATGCAGCTGTTTGTCTTCCCTGGCATGTAATCATCCTCATGAAAGTTCTTGCATTCAAGGTACACTGTAAATTGTGGTTTAATACCTAATTCTTTAATTCCAACAGCTTATACTATCTTTTCCTGTTGTTTTTAACACTGCAGGATGCCTTTAGATATTCCTGCTAAATGAACTGCTGTCACATATGCACCTAGATATGTTCTGTTTCCTTGTTTACTGTTATAGAGGGAGAAGGGAAATTTCACATAAGGGAGAAGGGTAATTTCACATATTGCATTGAACTGCTCTGTCTAACTGCACTGACTAGCATTTAAAACATGTTGAAAGTATATATTCCTTTAATGTAGTAGAGAATTGCTTAATGTATTATTCACACTATATTTTTGTATATTGCTACAAGAAAAAAATTATATCAGGTGCTGAAGAAGAAGAAACAACCATTACCATTACCTGATGATTTTGTTATCAAGTACTGTTAAACCAAGGCCAATCTTATACAGCTTAATTCTTCCAAACTGACACACTTGCACATATGACTTTCATTTCTATAGCTCTCCTATGCATCATTTAACTTATTTTACTAGGTTATAACCTATCTTGATACTGCATGCCCTTCCCCTGACTCTTGCAGATTTACTAGAACTGTTACTTTCTAGTCATAGCACTACCATTGCTGGTGAACAGTCACTCAGCACTTGCTCCCTTAACCTAATGCTCTCTTACATTTTTTTATTTTTCTTTCAGTAAACCAATCCACACATCAGGTCAAGCGGGTCTTCACACCCCATAACAAGAAGTGGACACCTCAAAAATACCTCACTTACGCACCGGGCACCCATGGACACTGTCCTGTAACTAAAGAGACTTAAAACTAAGGTAGGAGTTAACTTCCAAGTGTCTAGACAGTAAAATACCTTAACTGCACTAAAATAAACAAGTGTTAGTGAGTGTGTTAGTACACTCTTCTGTGTAGTTCCTTACTCAAACCACCATACTGCCAAGCTCATCGCCAAGAAGCAATGGCTGCATAACTTTCTTCAGTAAGTGATCCGCCAGACCACAGTCTATTCTCTTTTGAGAAAAACTTAAAACTATAAAATAGCATATCATTACCTCTCTTCTTCATCTGTACCAAACCCCAGCTTTAATATTATATCCTTTTGAGAAATTCAGGGGAAAATTAGATAGTGTCTACACTTGCCTTAATTTAACAGTATAAAGTAGGGTGACTGTGCAAAGTAAAATACCTTTTCTTAAGGTTCACTGATTGGTTTCTAATCTTCTTGCACTTCACAGTGTCACTAACATTTTAAATGTGTATTAAACGTAAACTCTCCCATTAATTTTAGAAGCAGCTTTCAGCTGATCCCATTGCTCTGCATCTGCAGATAGCAGATAATCTGACTCTAGCCACCCAGACTATCCACGGTCACCAAACAGCTGTTCAGTAAGAATTTCTGTTTCTGTGCTCACGCCATCTAAGTTATGTTTCACTGTTAAAGGCATCCCACTCCATTTTAAAATCCTACTTTTAAGTAACATATACTTTTGCTTTTTCACTGGTTTTAATACCTCACTGATTATTTTTGAAGATGGCTGCACAGAGGGTCCAGTTCGGATCTGCTCCATTCACCCTTGTTTCACTTGGGCTCAGTTTGCTCCCCATACCCTACCCCCATTCCCACCCCCCATATCATACATTTATCTCTAATGTCTCCCCTCCCACCCACTTCATGGTCCAACCACCACTCACATCCAACTACTAATCTAAATTCTCACAAACTTATCCATTATCCTATCTCCAACCCCAGCTAATTATGACACTACTTCCTAGCCTATAACCTTTTAGATACTCTGTACTGGCCCCTATGAATGTTACAATACTTTCTGCTTCCTTTCTTACCCTACCTTCCTTTTTAATTATCCTGCTCTTCTCCTTCACTAAACCTCCCTCCAATATCAAACAAACTATTACTACTTAGTGTGTCCCCCACTCAATTAAAGATGCCACATCTCACAGGCTGTCTACCAGATGGTCTAATTGACCACCTTCCCACATTTCTCCTATGCAAAACTACCAACTTACCCAAGCCCACAGCCTATAGACAAATCAGAGGTGACCACAACCTAAACCCTCAGGAACTTAACACTATTTTAAAACAATGTAACTGGGAGCCACTATGAACCCTAGGATTTGACCAGGCAGTCAACTACTTCAATAATACCTTCACCAATGTCCTCAATAGTATTACACCCATCAGGAAGGTAAGAGTTAGGACTAACTATGCACCATGGCTAAGAAGGGACACAAGAGCCCTACTAAAGTCCAGAGACAAGACTTGGAAAATATGGAAGAGAGATAACAGTACCCTAGACAAACAAAACTGCCAACAACTTAGAAATCAGGCCAAGAAACAAACCAAACTTGGTAAACAAAACTATTTCCTTGGTGCCTAAAGCAAATACTCAAAAAATCCTCAAAGATTTAGCAAACTATCAACTCACTACTAAAACTAGGCAAAACCACCACTCCAGTTCCTCGCTCCACTGATAATAGCAAGAGTATAGCCTCCCAATTTAATCACCATTTCACCGAATGCATTCTGACATTATTGACCCAACTATTCAAAAACATCCAGAAGCATACCCCAATCAAATGTCCAGATAACATTCTTTCCTTTGCCCTGTCTCCTGTTCCCACCTCTACAATTAAAAAACTCCTCCTAAAATTGAAACATACCACCCTTGCAGCTGATAGTATACCTGTCAACTTCCTAAAACTAGTCACTGAATCCTTATCTTATCCTGTCTCTATCCTTATCAACCGCTCAATACAGGAAGTCTATATCCCTCATCTGTGGAAAGTTTCATATATCATTTTACTTCATAAAGATGGAAACTCTTTCGACTTCTCAAATTACTGCCCAATTGCCATACTATCTCCCTTATCTAAGCTACTTGAGAAATGTAGTCATTGTCAGGTTATGCAATTCCTGAACACACACAAACTTCTTTCCACCACACAACATGGATTCTGGCCATACATAGTACAATTACTGCCCTTCTCTCTTTTACTAATTTGATCAACCAACACAGAAATGACAATAACTTTGTAACTGCTATATTCTTAGGTCTCTCCAAAGTTTTTGATATGGTATCACACTCCCTACTACTAGATACTCTAGCCTCCCTATCCTTTGCCCATTCTACTGTGGCCTGGTTCAAGAACTATCTATTGAACAGGCAACAATCTGTCCAATGGCAAGGAACACTATCTCCCTTACTTCCTACTACCACTGGAGTGCCACAAGGCTCAATACTGGGCCCACTTTTTTTTCTATTTTCACTAACAATCTGTATACCTCCACCCAACATTTCACACTCATCCAGTATGCAGATGATTCAACTGTAATCTGCTCTGCCCCATCTCTCACCACTCTACAACAACTCACTCAGGAATCCTTTACCTGTGTGGAGAAATTGATTGATATCCAACTCATCCTAAACCCCAAACACGACTAAATTGCTCCTATTCACCCCCAATAAATCAAAAACTACCCCCCTTTCCTTTACCATCACTTCTAAAAATGGCACTACCATCTCTCCTTCAACCCATGCTAAACTCCTTGGTGTAGAAATTGACAAAAAACTCCTCTTTGATGTCCATATTTTCCAAATCATCAAAAAGGTACACAATACTGTTTGTCATTTATCTTTTACTTTTCATGGAAAACTTAATAAAATATTTTGAAAAAAAAAAAAGTACAAAAAAAATGGGAACACTATACAGACACAAACATTTCCTCTCAGATCAGGCATGAATCACCCTAGCCCAAACTCACCTATTGTTCACACTAATGTACGCAGCACCAATTCTTACCCTGACCAGAAAACTTGATCTTGAGAAACCTGAGTCATGCTATAATAAAATTGCCAAGTTTGCTAACAATTCCTCTTTCAGAACCCACCACTGTCAGACTCTAAGGGACCTACAATGGCTACAACTTCCTCAACTACTCAGTTACCACCAACTAATCATTGCCTATAACATCCTGATAAAATCAAAGCGCTAAGTCAGCTTCTCACTCATTACAAAGCTAATAGCCCTCTCCGTTCTGTTGACAAATCACTACTCTGTATCTCAAGGGCTAACAATAATGCTGGGAAAGCCCTATTCTCCCACACCATATCTAGAACCTGGAATAGCCTTCCCTCTTCTCTGACTTCTGCATTCACTACCACACTGTTCAAAAACTCACTTAAATCACATCTTATGAACACCTGGCTATGTCCATGTATTACATAACATTTATTTTGCTTCTTCATATACCTTCCTTCCTAGTATACTTATTGTATATATGCTACAGTACCACAACTCTAATTTCTTTATCTCTAGCATGTAATTTCCCTTGGTAACCATATTTTTTATTACTTCAAATATTGTTGATATTCTCTGTCTGTTTTATATTTCTGTCTGATTTTTTTGTCCCATTGTTATGTAAATGTGGAGGTTTTCTCCCCGGGCCTCCGCTGTAAATGGACCTGGTCCAGTCGGACTATCCCAATAAACAAATGTAAAATAAAATAAAAATAAGTAACATAAATCTTCCTGCTAACCCAACACATCTTAATACTTCTATCTTTCTCCTTACCCACACATTGTACACCATACCACTACCCCTTCCCCTTCCCCAAAGTAACCAAAAGGTAACTATTAACTCTTCTACACTAAAGCAATCAACAAACTTTCAAATATCTCCTGGCATCTTCAACACTACAATCCTAGGCCAACATAATGCTAAAGTACCACCACCGAAAATAACTTCAGAAATATCAGATTTAGATACCACAAACATATATGTAGTAGTCACATCAGAACAATAACAAACACTGCCAAAAAACTGCTTACAAGTGGGGACATACACAAAAATCCTGGACCCAACACCCTTACTTCATCCATTTCTCAACTACCACATATACTTAATATATCTCACAAAAACACTGACTTATTCTTTCTAAACATAAATGTTAGAAGTCTGGTTAATAAATATCATGAACTAGAGATTATCCTATCACATTATTCCCCAGAAATAGCCATCCTAACGGAGACCTGGCTAAACCCCATATCTCATACCCCTTCAGAGTATAATATACTTCAAGCAGACAGAAATGACAAAAGAAGAGGTGGAGTAGCTATACATTTCAAAACAGCATAACTGTAGCATCTCAAAATGTACAAAAATCTACCCCTATTTATACTAACCTACTTCTTGCCAAATTACAAATTAATGCTAACAAGCACACAACTATATTAGCCATTTACATCCCACCAGGCAATAATATTTCAACTATTGAACACATCCTTCAATGTACCTCTAATAAAAATCACCCAAGGAACTATTTTCATGGGTGATCTTAATACTGACTGGTTTACCTGCAGCTCTAGCAACCACAATAATCGCTATGGCTTCTCACAAATTATCCAGTTCCCTACCAGAATAGACAAAAACATCTAACAAGCACTCCATTCTTGACTGAGGCCTAACAAACAAACCCTCTCATTATCAAAATGCTGGCTGTTTATTGGACATCAGTGATCACATACCTATGTGCCTACTCAGGCAACACATTAACCCTACTAAGTACACTATATATCATTAAATCCTTAATAAGAAACATTTTAAATCACAGGGACTAATATACACTGTAAAACACTGTAACTGGAGCCTACTGAAGACTTTACCCTTAGATGCAGCCGTTGAAAATTTTAATATTATACCATGACCCCCCATTAATATTCCAAAATGTGCATGCTGATTGGTCAGCGTGCACATTTTAAATCGACTTATACTAATGGAAAAAGGTCTGGTCGCCCGGACTTTTTCCATTAGTATAAGTCTTTTTTTTAAAACACTGTCTCGCTATGTTAAAGGAGTTTAACTTAGCGACACAGGTTTAAAAAAAGCAACAGAGATCTCCGTTGCTTTTTTTAAAGCTGTCTCGCTATGTTAAACTCCTTTAACATAGCAACACAGTGTGTAAAAAGCAACAGAGATCTTGCTTTCTCCGTTGCTTTTTTTTTAAACCTGTCTCGCTATGTTAAATGGGTTTAACATAACGACACAGCTTTAAAATAAGCAACGGAGATCTCCGTTGCTTATTTTAAAGCTGTCTCGCTATGTTAAACCCATTTAACATCGTGAAACAGTTTGTAAAAAGCAACAGAGATCTTGCTTTCTCCGTTGCTTTTTTCAAAACTGTCTCATTATGTTAAATGACAAAGTCTCCCCTTAAGCAAAGAGACAAAGTCTGGATCTCCTGGCATACTAGCAAAACTCTACTTGATCGCATAACTTATCAACAACTCAGGAACAAAGTTAAACACAAGTCAAGCTAGACAAAAAGAACTATTATACTAACATGCAAATTAGGTATCAAAATAACCCACAAAAACTCTGGCCTACAATCAAAAACATACTCAATCCAGGACAAACGACACCTTACCAAATAACGCCTCCCCCACCTTACCAAATAACTCAGAAACCACCGCTGAACAGTTTAACAAATACTTTATAGAAAGCATTCTTGCACTAAGCAGAGATAACCCAAATAACCTACAAACAGCTAACAATCTAAATAATAATACCTCCTTCTCATTTCAACCCATCCCCACCAAAACCATAGAAAAACTCCTAAAAATTTTAAACCAACTACAACTGCAGCTGATAACTTACGTGCAGAGTTCCTAAAAATTGCAGCTGTGGCTGTATCTTATCCCATATCAGTGCTGATTAACTGCTCAGTTTCTGAAAACTACATCTTCACCATGTGGAAACCTTACATAAAGGTGGTAAATCAACGGAACTAATTATTGCCCGTAGCTATCCTATCCCCACTTTCAAAACTCCTGGAGAAATGTATACATTCCCAACTTATGAGATATCTCACATCCAGTAACTTACTTGCTATCTCCCAACATGGATTTAGACAGTCCCATAGTACAACCAC
Source organism: Protopterus annectens (assembly GCF_019279795.1). NCBI lineage: Eukaryota > Metazoa > Chordata > Ceratodontiformes > Protopteridae > Protopterus > Protopterus annectens. The sequence continues at coordinate 453,274,249 of NC_056748.1, read as the reverse complement.
TGCTCTACTTAATTTTACCAACACCATAAACCAATACAGCAATGAGGGAAACATAGTCGCATGAGTTTTCTTGGATATGTCTAAAGCCTTTGACAGTCTCCCACAACAAACTCCTAACTACCCTCTTAGATCTAAAGATACACCGTTTATATGTCCCATGGTTCCATAGTTACTTAAAAGGTTGTCAGCAGGCAATTAAGTGGCACTATGACCTCTCCACACTTCTTCCTTTTACCTTTGGGGTCCCCAGGGATTCATACTTGGCCCTCTTCTGTTCAGTATTTTCACTAATAACCTCAACTCAACCACCTCACTTGCCACCATTATCCAATATGCAGATGATTCAACATTAATATTTGCAGCCCCTGCCATGCAGCAACATCAGGACAAATCACAACAGGCCTTTACAGAAATTAAAACATAGCTGGCTAACTCCCAACTTATTCTTAACCCTAAAAAAACAAAACGTATGATCTTTCACCCTACTAGATCATTAAATTCCTCCCAGAGTTCCACATCACAGCTAATAACAGCACAATAATTACACCTGAACCATCCACCAAACTACTAGGTGTCATTGCAGATGATAAGCCAAGATCTGAGTTGCATATATCACAAACAATTTTAAAAAGTCCACAAAAATGGGCACCCTTTACAGAAACCAAACATTTATAACAGACTCCTCAAGAGCTGCTATAGTCAGAACCCACCTACTAACAACTCCATTATATGCTTCACCCATCCATATCAACCTCAAAAAACAGATTTAGATAAAGTGAATACATGCTATAACAAAATAGCTAAATTTGTTATTGGATCATTACACAGGTCACATCAATGTCTAGCTTTCCAAAAATTCTTCTGGCTTGAACTACCTCAGCTTCTTGCATACAACCAATTAATCATGGCCCACAAATTACTCTATAACCCTGAAAAAACTCCAGCTCTCCAAAGCTTACTACACCCTTACTCTAACACTCAAAAACTACAATCATCAAATAAATCGTTATTACAAGTCTTTGAAACTAACAACACTGCAGGAGTCTCCTTATACCCTTCCTATATCTCAAAAACCTGGAACTCCCTCCCCCATAATATTAGAACCACTGACAACACACACCAGTTTAAAAAACTACTAAAAAATTATCTTACACTTGGCTCTGCTCAGGCAACACCCCTGGCTCATCTTTTGTTATCATAAGTACAATCTCCATTAATTATTCAGCCTATCTCTTGGACAATGATCTTATTTGTATTGTGATTTTTCTTTTTTCATTTTTCTTTTTATTCTTAAATGTGTGATAAATCTAGAATCATTTTCCCTTTACAAATGTAAATTAATACTCATAGGTTCCACGTTAATGTCATTATGTTAAGTTGTATGATGTATCTACTGTAACTTATGTTGTTTATATTGTTTGTCATACTGTATTTACTGTTACTAATGTTGTATGTACTGTCACTTTTTGTGAAGTTTTTTTTCCCGGGCTTCTGCTGAAAATGGGTTTTGCCCAGTTGGGCTTTCCCGGTAAACAAATGTGAAATAGATAAATAAATACTATTAAATAAAAATACAACAATAAAAATATAGTAATGGCAGAGTTTCGGTAATGGAAAAACCTTCACTGAATAACTTAAGTGCAATGTCCCATTTGCTTTGTTGTGTTTTTGGTGGTCCCATATGAACAATCGCAGGGAGGTTTCTGCAGGCTGCAATCTCATTTGGAGGAGGGAAGCATAGACATAGAGTGATATGGATAGGAATGGAACTAAACGAGTGGGAAAACATTGTTAGAGGATGAGACAGTGAACAGAAAAGGAACTAACTTGAATGAAAGCAGTATATAGGTAAGAAACTAGTAACCGTAAAACACACACAGTTTGTACATTTAAAGAACTGCTGTAACAAAAGCCACTTGGCCTATCTTGACCTGTTTTCAAAATAAATCTATCAAAATTAGAGAACAGAGCTTAACATTCCTTACAATTTTCACAGCAGCATAATGCAAGTTCAGTAACTAGCATACATGTTATGTAGAACACAATGTTACAGCACATTTAGAGAATATGGAAGCAGTGTCAGAACTCATTTGTGTAGAGGATTTACTAATGCATGCAATATAGAATTGTAGTGTGCTCAGAGATACAGTAACCACTTTAACTAGAGCCTATTTCCTGCCACAGCAGAACTTTACATTGTTATATACAGCATTAAGGCAGTTGTGAAGCTATTCATGAACCACATGGCAAGGGAATGATAGTAGACACTGTAAATGCAGACAATCCTCAATTAAACTTAGGTGGAAACCATACAACACTGACAGACACAGGTAGCGCCTAGTACCTACAGGAGGATTTTAAAAATGGCACCCATAGCTCCTATACCTTAAATAAACTTGCTCTGGACATTAGGTGAGGGAAGGGAGGGAAAGCGGCTAGGCTGTTAGTCTGGTGAGGATTAACTGTTACAGAAAATTAGTAGAGAAAATGGGCCACAGCGAGCACAAAAACAATCTATAAAGAATGGAATAGAAAGTAAATGGCTGAATTCTCTGAAACACTTTAGCCCACAGTTAAAATAGTTACAAGGAAATCTCCTGCACTGTTTCTACATACATAGCATTTATTACACTATACAACATATTTGTGCTTTAGCAAATTGTTATTGGCATACTCATTTAAGGAATCCTTATTCAGCTGCAAAGTAATAAAAAAATCTAAAAAAAGAATAATCAAAATAAGTTACCATAGAATTTAAAGATAACTTAAATCAAATTCAGTGAGAAAAATCACACAAACAGTATACAATGTATTTATTTATTATTTATTTATTTTCCATTTGTTTACCGGGGATGTCCAACTGGACTAGCCCATTTTCAGTGGAGGCCTGAGGAGAAAAACTCCTTTACAAAAAACATTACATGCAAATTCATGCAATACAATACCAGAAAGAGATAATTTTATCAGAAACACATAACAATTTTACAATACAATATAAGAAAACACATTACAAGATAATACAAGGAATACAGGCAGTTAGTAAGCTAAACAAATAATTGACAAAATAAAGAGATGCCTAACAAAACATGCACTATAGAGTAATAATATTCTGAGTAGAAAAAAAAATTGCTAATTAGCATTCTGACAAATAAAAGTAGATTGTACCATCATAGGGAAATGGTAGATTTTTAGGTGAAATGTGATTGTATAGGAGGAAATTATTATTAAAAGCATATATTGTATAGAAGGCAACAAAAAACAGATAATATGTTAGTGGCACATATACATAAAATAGTGACAGCAAGGCAATGTGGAGGTGAGCTAATAAGGAGGGAAAGATGTTTCATATAAAAGACATGAGATAGATAAAAGTGATTTAAGGAGTGATAAATTAGCAGGAGGTAGAGAGAAGTTTAAATTTGGTGGGCGCTGAGAAAAGTAGCTTAGAATGTAAAAAGTAAAAAAGATAATTATGGTTGAAAGAAAAGGGATGGACAGAACAGATCAGCCTGGGTTAGTGCAGAAGCAGAGCCAAGTGTTAGCTAAGTGCTCTTTAAGCAGTGTTTTAAATTTGGATGTATACTAATGTTTAGTATCATTTGAGATATGGACTTCCAGGACTTGGATGTTTGGTAGGAGAACAGAGAATTGCCATGATAGTTATTAGGTTTAGTTACTTTGTTTGTGTCTTTCGGCTTTTTCCCGGTTAGGGGTTGCCACAGCGGAATTCCGGTCCACTAATGATTGGTAGAAGAATTTTACATGCTGAGTTATCAGCTCTGATGCACAACCTTCAATGAAGGTACGCCCCTTCACGCATGTCTCCACACAGATGACGCTTTAGCTGAGAATCGAACAGACGTCTTGCTTTGAGTCGACTTGTTAGAGGATCTTAGTGTTCTGTTGTTTGAGTAGGGCTGAACTAAGTTCTTAATTGATGGACAGTAGTCTGGATGGTATAAGATACAATGAACGAATGTTAGTTGCTTGAGAGATAAGAGATGAGGTAGTTTAATCCAGTTTAGTTTATGAAGTGCTGCACAGTAATGTGATCTGTGAGGGAGGTTAGTAGCAAATTTTGTGATTTTGTTATAACAGGACTCCAGCTTGTTTAAGTCAGATTTTCTTAGGTTAGTGATTATTGGTGAAGCATAAAGGAGGGTAGAGAGTAGATGAGTCCTTACTATGGAACATCTAGTGGCATTGGTTAGGTAAGGCTTGACTCTGAACAGCGAACTAATGTGGACCTTTTTAATAGCTAGAGCGAGGTGCTTGTCAAATTTTAAGTTGTTTTCTATTGTAACTCCAAGGAGTTTGGTGTGCTGGACAGGTTCTATTTTAGTTTTATTGGCTGAGTGGATGGTGAAAGGGCTATAGTTATCTGGTGCTTTACTATTTGTGAAGAGCATAAGCTTTGTTTTATTTGGATTGAGGATAAGTTGAGAGTCAAAAAAATATTCTTCAGTGTCCTGGAAAAATTGTTGGGTTATTTGTAGGAGTTCTGGTAGGGAGAGAACTGAGCATAGGAGGGAGGAGTCATCAGCATATTGAACGATAATTACATGCTGGGTGGCTGTGCTGAGCCTATTGGTGAATATGGTGAAAATCAGTGGACTGAGAATTGAGGCTTGGAGTGCTCCTACGGAGACTGGTAGTAGGGTGGATATTTCAATTTGCCACTTACTTGCCTGTTGGTAGTCCATTAAGTAGCTGAGAAACCAGAGGAGGGCAGGCTGTGTTAGCTTTAAAGTAGCTAGTTCTTTTAGCAGCTTTTGGTGTGATAATGTATCAAAGACCTTATACATGTCAAGCAAGATGGCAAAGACAAGCTGATTATCATTTCTAAGATGGCTGATTTAGTTTGCAAAGACAAGCTGATTATCATTTCTAAGATGGCTGATTTAGTTTGCAAAGACAAGCTGATTATCATTTCTAATATGGCTGATTTAGTTTGCAAAGACAAGCTGATTATCATTTCTAAGATGGCTGATTTAGTTTGCAAAGACAAGCTGATTATCATTTCTAAGATGGCTGATTTAGTTTGCAAAGACAAGCTGATTAACATTTCTAAGATGGATGATTTAGTTTGCAAAGCTGACAAGGGCAGTGGTGGTACTGTGTTTAGGTCTGATGTCATGCTGAGATCCAGATAGGAGATTATTACTTAGTAGGTAGTTAAGAATTTGTCTGTGTATGCATTTTTCAATAATTTTGGCTATAGGGGGAGGATAGCAATTGGTCTGTAGTCTGAGTATTCTGTAGCGGTGCCTTTGTGGAGGGGTATGATATAGGAGATTTTTCTGAGTTTGGGAATATATTGCTGAGGAATGGACCTGCTTATTAGGAGAGATATAGGGTAGGAGATGCAGTCTGCTGCTAATTTTAGAAATTCAATGGGGAGTTGGTCAGCTGCAAGGGAGGATGGCTTAAGCTTGGATAAATATTTTTTGATTATGTTAGTTTGAATTGGTTTGACTATAAAGGAATTGGGGGAACTGCCTAGTATACTGGGGATAGATGGGGGGGTTGTTATTTTCTGCTAGGGAGAGAATAGAGTTGATAAAGTGTGAATTAAGTAGAGTTGATAAAGTGTGAATTAAATTGTGTGGCTATACTATCTGTAGTATTTGGAGTGGTTGGAGATGGGGGGGAGTATTCTGTCCAGGCAAAAGTAACTGTTTAATGGTACTGCAGATTTTATGGGGATTGCTTTGTTGTTTTTGTTGTATGGATGTATAGTAAAGCTTTTTGTCTTCTTTGATTTGTTTTTTGACAAGGTTGCATAATTGATAGTATGTGAGGTGGAAATCTTGACTTTTGTTCTTATGGTATAGGTCCCATGCTCTGTCTCTCCATTTTAGGTGTTCCTTAGTCTCATCGGTAAGCCATGGTATGTACTTAGATTTAGTCTGGATCTTTCTAAGCGGAGCTAGATTGTTTAGTATCTTGAGGAATTTATCATTAAAATATTCAACAGCCAAGTCTAGGTGCAGATATTTTAAAGAGGACTGGACACATTGTTGCAGAATGGCTTTGAAAACTTCAGAGGAGAAATCCATTTTGTTGCGGACACATTTGTAAGTAATATGTTTAGTAGGATAGATGCATTGCCTAAGGAGGTAAGTAGGTAGATGATCACTTAGGCAGCCATGGAGAGAGCCTGATTAGTGACAAAGTGAGAGTTTGTTTGTGAGTGTCCAGTCAAGGATTGATTCTTTTTTGCTATGCTTGTCAAATCTGGTAGGGGACTGTAGAATTTGATAGAAACCATGGAAGTTGATAAAACTGGAGGGGTTATCTGATGAGTAAGTGGACCAATCCATATTGAAATCTCCCATTATTATAGTTTCTTGTCTAATGTTGAATCACTTCAACAAAGGAGGTCTTCAATAGTGGAAGTGTTGTTACCTGGGCGAATATAGATAGCTAGTATAATGATGTGTTTTTTGGAGTTTAGTTGAAGGTGGTTAATTAGAATTTCTGTATTTTGTAGTTCTGGAGGGTTATATATTATAGATATGCCACAGCCTCTTTTATGTGTTCTGTCATGTATATCTATATTGTAACCCTGGGTTAGGATTTCACTGTTAGGTATTTGCAGTTTTAGCCAGGTTTCTGTTAGGATAGCTAAGTTGGGGGCATAATGGGTTATAGCTGCATGAAACTCATGACTTTTGTTAAGTATGCTTCATAAGTTCATGTTTAATATTAGGAGATCTGAGCTACTGTGATGGGAGATGAGTGGTGTTTGGCAAGTGAGTCAGGTTTGTAGTGTGAGAGGTTTGATTATGTGGTTGAGGTCCTGGATTAGGATGCATATCACCACTTAGTTTAAGCAGAGTAGAGTTGAATAGGAGTAGGTGTGTGAGTCTGGTAACTGGTTTAACATATTTGCGCTGATGTGGGGCAGACTTTGAGTGTGCATATTTGAATATAAATAGGTCTGTGTAGGAAATGCTAAAAAGGTAAGGAGATATGATTATGTTGTTTAATGGAGAATGGTGGAGCACTGAGGGAATTAGTGTGGGAGTAGATAGTTATGACCTGTAAAGTATGATAGCAAGTTAGAAGGTAAGAGGTTATTAGAGTGAGTGGAAGAAGGTGTTGAAGTAAAATTGTGTATGTAATTTGGAGTTATGTTTTGTTTTGGTGTATAGTATATAGTCTGGCAAATGGGGATGAGCTTGCTATAGGGAGTGGTTGTAGTGTGGTTAAAAAAAGTAATCAGTGTACTAGTAAATGGATAATTGGCAATTATGTATGTCACTGATGTGACTGAATGAATTGCTGAGGGGGTGTGTCTTGTAGAGAGGTTTAAATCTAGGGATAGTGGGGGTGAGTGGGATTTGGGGGCAGAGCAGGGAAGAGGAGTGAGCCTAAGTATAGTGAGGGCAAATGGAGGGAGTTGCAGCAGATGGCAGCAGGTAGCAGAGAAAAAAAACAACAGTGGAGATGTAAGTACCGAACCTGGTTAGAATATAGGACAGAACCATTGCAAAAGAAAACTGAAAAAAAAAACAGTTTGCAACCATTGCAGCAAGTGAGGAGAATAAAATAGGATAAGTAATTCTACTGAGGTGATGTAATTAGTAGCAGAATGCTAAGAGTAGCTAAGGGAGACTGTTAAATGAGAGTAGCAAGCACAGACTTAAGAAAAAAGGAACACAACTAGAACAGAAAGTACTCAAGGGTAGCAGAATAGTCTTGAATGGCAGGGTGGTGAGAGTGAGTACAGGGGGCCAAGTTGATGAAGGTGATAGAAGGAAAATGACTGGGACAGGGGATAGTAGTATGTGAGGTAAATGTAGGGGAACAGTAAATATAGGGAAGGAGTAGAGCAGGGGTTTGGCTCAGTTGTGTGTCAGCAGTCTAAACACATAATCAAGTTAACGGTGATACAGTCAGACATTAACATACACAGTCTGGAGGGTAGGTTGTAGAACCACTGGGGCAGATTTCTTGGAGAGTATCTGAGCTTCAGTTGAGCAGTTGAACTCCTATGTTCTAAACTGTGAAGATTGGCCAGGAGTTCTAACCTTTTTCCAATTACACAGGCTTAATACAATGCAGTAAAAATACAGTACAATTCTGCTGTTGGGCACCACCAGGTCATTAGAGAAAGGGAAAGGAATTAAGCCTAGAGAAGGCATAGAAACACCAGTATGAAAGTTTTGAATGCCTCATAAGAAGAGTAAAGTTGTTGTTCTGACCATACAAGTTCTGAAACTCACACAAAAGGTGAACATCCTTTACATAGCATGCGAATGTGTGCGGTAGCTTCTGCTCAATATTGCTCACCATTGCACCTCTTTTTAACAGTAAAAATAATACATCACAAAACAAGACAGGATTATTTAGATAAGCTGTGGATTGTCTTCTCTGCATCTGTTTGACTTTATTGCTGACCAGATCCCTTAGTTTGACTAGAGTTTCTCTGTTTAAACCCTTTCCCTTTGTAACAAAAAACAGTGAAAGTTAAAGATAAAACAAAAAATATATATAACTGAAAGTAAATCTTCTTGTCTACAAGCTATCCCTCCCTTCTTACAAACAGTGAAAAACAGAAGTAAGAAATAAAATATAAATTAAAATACATCTTCTCTTGTCGGGCAACTCCACAGTCAATCACAAACCAAGACAGGATTGTTTAGATAATCTCTAGATTCCAAGGATCTAAAGGTAAATCCATCTATCTATCTATCTATCTATCTATCTATCTATCTATCTATCTATCTATCTATCTATCCATCCATCCATCCATCCATCCATCCATCCATCCATCCATCCATCCATCCATCCGTCCATCCATCCATCCATCCATCCATCCATCCATCCATCCATCCATCCATCCATCCAGCCATCCATCCATCCGTCCTTTGTCCATCGTCTATCGTCCATCCATCCATCAATTCACAATCCCTTTTTCCCATTTTTGTACATGGGGTCTGGATGATACATCAACAGTAACAATCAAATAGAGCCAATGCTCATCATAGGTAAATGAAGCTCTAATAACTTGATTCTACTACTGACTGCATGGTCATACTGCTCATACACAGTAGGACTCCAGTCCTTACCTTTGGTCTTGGTTCAACTCATTTTCTTTTTGGTATCCTTTTTCTCAAACATCAAAGATGACTCTAGTGCCTGACTCACTGACTGTTTAGATAACTGTAAACTTGGTAGCATTGTTTTTCACCCTGCTAACACTACCGACCTTCAAATAGCATTTGACATTACATACAAATAGTGCAGTAGATGTGAACATGACTAGTGTCAAAAATCCTGTAGTGAACCATTTGGCATCGGGTCTATATTAGATAGTCGAAGTTCCGTAACTCCGAACACCTAATGGTCAAACCACTATGTTTGAAGTTACAGAACTTCGAGTATGTAAAAAAAAAATAACTACACAACGGACAAAACAATAACTTGTTGTAAGACGGGGGCAAGCCCCCATGGACCCCCACACCCCCGCTACTTAAATATACCAACTCCGAGATTGCACCACATTGAAGTGAATGGAAACCTCCACTTATGGAGATTTCCATTCAAATGCTCAAACTTTTACAAATTCAAATGTATGGTCTCGACCATATGTGGTTCGAACTTGTAAAAGTTCAACTACGTGATAGGAACCCTCTGGCATCCCCCCACCAGATTTATATACTACTGATAGGCTGGAAGACTATTAATCACTATGTATAAAATATTTGTATGCATGTGTGTATGGATAGATAAATGAGCAACAAGTAAAAGTTGATAAAACAGTAACAATCCTTGTAGTCCTTATAGAGTTACCTTTAAATTCACACCTGTATAGCCATAACCATTAGCAATAACATAAGATGTTCTCCACCTGATCTACTGTAGGGAGAATGCTATGCTATGAAAGCAGTTGTCCCCCTGTATTCATCTCCTGCCATGCCAGTCATAGAGCACTGAATTTGTTCTCTAACTTACCCACATCACAACTGGTGTTTTCAGAGAAAGTAATAATAAAACAAAATTATCTGGAACCAAAGCCAAACTGTATAACTTAAAAGACAAAAATTTATTAAGAACATCACAAGTTTAACACTTTCGAGCTAAATATTTCATTAGGTCCTGGATACTGTTGTGCCCTAGACCTGATTATCCATTTATATTCTTCTTTCTGTAAATGGATAATCAGGTTTAGGGCACAACAGTGTCAAGGACTGAATGAAACATTTAGCATTAAACCTATACTGAAGGAACTATGTAACCAAGTTAAGAGAGTGTTCCTTTAAGAGTACTTGGCTTGAATTGTTTAATTGCTATTTAAATCATATGAGTTTATCATGTGATCTTAGTCATGTGAACATTTTATCATGTGGTTTGAGTCATGTGAACTTGCTTTAGGTATAAAAAGAGGTGCTTTGTCCTACGTAGTCATTTGCTTGATGAAGCTTTTATGCAAAAGTGTTAAACTTGCAACATTCTTATTAAATTTTGACTTTTAAGTTATACTGTTTGGCTGTGGTTCTGGATAATTTTGTAAAATTATCAATCTGAGTATTGTTTTACCTGTTTTTGGAGAAGCTACAGACATTATTCACAAAGACAACTGAAGGCTACTTGTCTCATAGTCAAAGATTACAGCAACTCTCTCTGTCCTTTTTACCTTACCACCTTCAAAGAAAAGACCCATGCTTAACATACAGAACATTATATAACCCCCTTACTGCTAGCAACTTGTTTGACTTAGCAGATCTCACCAGGTGACCTGACAGAACAGAACATTCAGCCTCAGTAAAAGTTGTCAGCCATACCATGAAACATGACACCTTCACATCTCAAATACTTCTGTACCTATGGAATACACTCCTCCTTGCAATCAAGCTTAGCTCATCAAACTAAATCATCAGAAAAGAACTAGAAGACATTATCAACACTGATAATTCCAAGATGGGATCCAGGTCATCAATTTCTTTAATGGCCGACAGACCTTGTGTTTGATCACTAAACCTATGAACTGGAATTTATAGTTCTTCATACAGAATTCCTGAATCCTGCATATGGCATGTCCAGCTTTAAAAAATATAACAAAATAAGAACAATTCCCATATATAGTTCTGACTCCGATAACTCAGGGGAAGCACCCCATATAATTGAATATTCATAATGTCAAACATGTGTAACACTGGCAAAAGTGATCCAAACTCATTTCATCGCTTCTGCTGGTGTTAAGTCTATGCAAGATTGTGGCACAGTAGAGACTGGGGATTTTCCCTTTGCCCACTGTAGAGCATTCTCAAAGTTGGCATATATAATTAGCATAAATGTTTGCTTTTTCAGTGTTTTGGCTTTTGATATTTCAGGATTATGTTTTAACCATTTGAGATTTGTATACTTCGATGTTTAAAAATACATCCAATTATGTCTATAACAGTTAAAGAATCTATTCCAACATTGATTGATGACTTGATATTAAATTTACAACATAAAGTGTCTGATAAAGGTAAACTTCCATACATACATAAAATTATTAGAGAAGAAACTTATTACAATGTAGATACCTATTGGAATTATTTCACTTCCATTAATGGTGAATTACCAAATCAACAAGATAAACAATATATATTGGAATCTGCCTATAAAACTACTTCTTCCATTATCTGGAGACTTTTTACTTGGAAATTTTTACATAGATCCTTTTATACACCTTTGATGATGAACAAAATAAATAATAAAGACAATCTATGTAAAAGGTGTAATGTAGAAATTAATGCTGATTGGGCACATATGTTTTATGACTGTATAAAATTGAAAGAATATTGGAAGTCAATCAATGATTTTTTGCAGGCTCTTTTTACAGATAATTTTATTATTTCTAAATTTCTTATATTATTCAACACTCCTGTACCTCAAAGTGTTAAAAAAGTTAAGCTTTCCTTGTTATTGTCTATTCTAGCAGTGGCTAGAAAAATAATAACCAGAAATTGGATTTCAGATACACCCCCTTCTTTTAATGAATTTAAAAATGTTATGACTGTAGTGTGCCATATGGAATTGATGACTATAAAATCAAGAACTACTAGAAAAACATCTTATTATGTTATATGGGATAACTTACAAAATTTGTTAAAAAAATCTTAACTTCAATAGCATGGTATTTTAGTTTAATTAATTGATTTGATTGTAGTGGATGTCTTTGTAAATACTTTGGTTATTTTATTGAATGTTATAACCATTTCTATTTTAATTACTTGTATAAAATTGTTATGATATTTACTTGTATGTTAAAAATAATAAACTTGTTTAAAAAAAAAAATACATCCAACTCAGGTTAACACTATAAGCCTTATACCTGCCAAGGCCTATGTCACATAATATTTTACTAATAGATAAACATTCTATCCCGGTGACAAGAAAGTATCCCATTCTGCTGTAATAACCATGTACAGTTTCACAAATACCACCTCTACCCCATCCTTGTCCTGATCAGCTCACATTCTTACAGACTAGCCTTAGATACTTTAATGTTAATGAACCTTAACTCTTTGATTATCTGCTTTGTGACTCATCCTGTGTTTACATACCTCTCAACTTCACAGATTTTTGCAGACAATCAAGATTTTTGCCTCATATTTTTGGTCTGCTTATCATAAAATTGTGGTTTTCTGGCAAATCCCTGGCAAATTATAGAGGATTATAGTTAAAAAATAATAACATACATTTGAGATTCAGATTTCATAGCTTTCAGAAAATTCATGCTAAAGCAAAACGTGTTATTCTATCAAATTTCTAAAGTTTGTAAGAGCAATATTTAAAAATTGCCCCGATATTTGGGCCTTTGTCCCCCCATTATTTATGGTTTTGTCCAAATTTCTTGCTCTAAGAGGTTGAAATGTATGTTTACCATGTACTGTGCCATCATGGTGTTGGCCTGAACTGAGATAATAACATACAGAATTAGTTTTTCATATTTCACAGAGACTAATTCATTATGTGTACCTAAATAAAATGTGCTTGTAATGCACACAAACTTCACAAAAAGGCTTATTTATTTTTGTCAATCTTTATGTATGCATGTCACACTTTAGACTTTTTTTCTGAGATTGATTACTTAAGTTCATATGAAATGTAACATAAGAAACATTAAAATATAATCGGACAGACATTGAGAATCAGGCTTCTTCAGTCCTACTTATTAAGCCAATATACTTTTTATATTTTCAAAATCTGCCCTGCAGTATTTGCATCCAAAGTGACATAACTGGAGCCATCTTGACCTTATAGCATTTTCATGCACTATACGCAAAATTGCTCATAGATGAATCATGCTTTGGTCTTTGAATCATGCTTAAGTCTTTGCTTTATATCTTAGGGTTATCATAAAAATTCCTGAGCCGCAAAACACATTTCAAAGCTAAAGAAGTGTATCGCTAATTAATATTATTATTAATGAAGCCTTCACAAAGCACACAACAAAAACATACTTCTTTCAACTTAGAAATCTTTGACACAATATATTACATTTTCCCTCTGTGAAAGCAGCAGAGAAAAAGAAAGCCTTATTTTTTTTTATTTCTAAACCATAACTCATGTTAGATTCCTATGGCAAAACTTTAAAACTGACAAAACACTGGCACTTGCTCTATGCATGCAAAGACTCATGCGTTTTAAGATATTACGTTAAATGCTATAAATATTTTAAAAGCTTGCACATGTCATGTATGTATCGTCATGTATGTGGAGTTTAATATCAGTATCAGAAGACTGATATGCTGAATGAACAGCTTATTTGATATGCATATCTTTGACTGTTGTTTGCCTTTAATGCCATATGCAATGCCATATGCAATCTATCTTGAAGCTGGCATAAGAAAGGAGGAATTTAAATTATTTTTTATGTATACTACAGAAATGAAGAACGGAGGGATGATCTTTACTAAGCTGAGCAAGGAGGGGAGGAAGGCAGTGGGAGATAGGAAGCAAGAAGATGAACTGAATTAATGCATTGCCTCAGTATCCAGAATAAAAAAGCAAGATAGGGTTTCATGGTTGGAAGGTATGAAGACAGAGGGGAAAGAGTCACAAACAGATACCAGGAGAGTCAGGGAGGAGTCAGAAAGGGAATTGGATGCACAAAGGAAGGTAAGGCACAGAGTTCATACAGGTTCTCAGGGTCTCAGGAATCTGTTCAATGCACTGAAGAAGATTTTCAGCACTCCACTAGATAGTGGAAAAGTTCCTGTGGACTGGAAAATGGCAAGGAAATAGAGGGAAAAGAAAATATGTGGAGAACTACAGGCCAGTTGGCCCAGTAATGGTGCCAGGAAAAGCCCTGTAGAAGATGCTAAGCTTAAGAGCCAGGACAAGTTGAACTTGAAGACAACAGAAGACTTCAAGGCAACAACTATTATGAGCTGCAGGCAGATGAAGCTGTTAATCAATTGGAGGGTATTAATTTAACTATTTTATTGTTTTATTGTTTCATTTTGTTAAAAAAGCTTTTAAGTGGGTAATTAACTAATTATCCAATTTTCAATTGTTGGTATATAAAATGTGTGTGTTCTTATGGTATTTTACTCTTTGAAGGCTACGGCCGAGACGTCGGAGGAAGAAAGTGTGCTACAGAATAAATTTGTGGATCACCCTTTGGTTGTATTTTGTTTTTTCGTCTGGTGGTTGCTGAAGCTGTTAATCAAACCTGATCAGATTTTAGAGCAAGTTTGTAGGTAAATTGACAATGGATTTTACCAATACATGTGAACTTCCTGGACTTTAACAAGGCAACTGAATTGATTCCTTTCATTCAGCTACAGTTCAGCTACAACAAAGCAGCTGATGCTGGGAGAGGAATAGGAAGTGAAGGAATGTTTAACTGCCTGGATGAATAGGAGGGCACAACAATATAGGAATTGACTAGTGGAAGTGAACCCTGGGTTCGGTGCTCTTCAGTGTTTCCTTCACCATACCTGAATAAGAAAACATGAACAATCACTTTGCAGATGACATAAAGACAGCGGCTAGATGAATCAAAGAAAGTATGTGGAAACGCTGTCCATCTGGAATGAGAGATGACAGCTGATGTTCAGTGTAGGTAAATGCAAAGTAATACACGTGATCACAACTACCCTAGAGTGAAGGAGCAGATGGTGGTGGTAGTCCGAGAACTATTTATTATTTGTTACACGTTGACTGGACCACAGTGAGGAAATGGGAGCTAACTCTCCAGTAGTGAACAACATGATGTGTTTCCTTAGTGGGACAGAATCCATAAAGAAAACATAATAATATCCTTGATCTACCCCATCCTGGTAAAGACAGACTCTGATTATGTGGGCAGTTCCAGAGGCCATATAAGGAGATGGACACCAAGTCATTAAAATGAGTACATGAGAAACACACTGGAAAGGTCTGCATGATGCAGGTGAGAAAGGATGAACAGAGATCAGAGGTAACAATTGTTTCTCATTAGAGATAATAAAGGGTAGGTGTGAATGATAAGGATATGCAAAATCATGTCAGGGAAGATATGAATAGTTTAATCTAAACTTTAAAGGTGCTTGGAGAGGGAACACATACATCAGATTATTCTGGATCTGCAAAAGTACATGAAGTTGAAATGGGGGGGGGGGATGGAGTGGTGGTAGAATGTGTATTCATTTAATGTACTTACAAAATAGGATAAGCTCTTTTTTATTCCATCAAACAAATATAATGTAATCATAATGCTGAAAAAGTCATATTTGTGTTCTTTCTGCAATCCATGCATTTAAGTCCATTTCTGACATATGATAAAAGGCAATAAATGGTGCCATTCAGTCTGAAACTGTAATCTGTTTCTTAAGCCTTCATTATATATTTTAAATATATGGCTGATTGCCAAAGTCTAAACCTTTAGCCATTTAGTTCTTTTGATTTGTTTCCATATTGTCTCTCAGTTTCAATATCATTGTGCTTTACACAGTTAACATTGGTATTCACGTAAGTCTTAGTTAACTAATTAAGAAGTATTTAAGTTTAAATCAGCAGGCTGAGCCTTTGAGACTAGACACTTTTTCTGGATGAACAATAAATATTGGTTACACAGATTCATATTTTAAAAGTAGAGTATATAATATGATTATCTATGCAACTGAAAAGGCATGTTATTCCTGTATGTATAATAATTGAATATTTGGCCAGAACCCGTGGCTGTCAGCAAAATTATGTTACTTTGATAAACACTAAAAGCTAAATACTGTGAACAATAAATAAGCTGGTTCCAGAGATACAAAAAATACCTCAATCAGATTATCAAAATGAAAATCAAGATTAGAATTTTATTTTTTCATTTTGTTTCTGTTCATCAAGCATCCCTTTCAATTCATGTAGTAAAGCTATTTCTCCATCTAGTTGATGTCTCAAAGCTCACCACCATTCTGGAAACTTTATGCAGGTCTTTATTAGTTCACCGAAATACCTTTTTGTTGACCCATATTCAGTGAAAACCACTTCTGCAATTCACTGAATTTTCCAGGGGCAAGCAAGTAGTTGGCCAACTACACAACTTGGCTCTTTTCCCCACTGTAGTGCAATCTCCCAGTTGGTATATATAATTAGGGAGTGGGGTACAGCCCCCACATTGAGGTGTGGGGGTGAAAGTCCCCCATTTGGGTGGGTTTGATTTAATTAGTTGTGGGCTCCATTGTGCTGTGGGGCAATTGTTTCCTTACCCTTGGAAACTTCAGCAAATTGTGGAAGGGATTTTCGCTGAATACAGGTCAACGAAAAGGTGTTTGCTGAAAATACCTTTCCATGAACTAATATAGACCCCTTTATGCATGCTTTATAAGTGGAGCTATACAGTCACATTACTTACACTGCCTGGTCACCCTGACAAACATGCTGAATAAACAGAAAATAACTACACTTTATCTGTACCATGTAGCCATAGATCTTACAACCTTCCAATTCATGCACTTTTAACAATGTTTCTACGCTAACAAAGCTTCATTAATAATGCATTTTAATAATGTTGCTTTTAACAAAAACTTTATTTAAAAGCATACCTCTCAACCTCTTAGAGCAAAAAATCTGGACAAAACCTAAAATGATGGGAGGGACAGATAGGGACAGATTTTAAATATTGCTCTTATAAACTTAATAAGTTAATAGAATAATAGGTTTTGCATTAGCATTAATTTTCTGAAGGATGTGGAGTCTTAAACTCAAATATTTGTCATTATTTAATGACTTTAATCCTCAGCTATTTGCCAGAAAGGTATAGAGTTTAGGAGGAACACACCAAAAATATGAGGGAAAAATCTGGACATTCTGTGAAACTCTATACAGTTGAGAGGTGTGTTCAAAAGTGTTACGCCAATGAAAAAGACTTATTCAGATGACAGCATAACAACATTCCTTCTATCAACCCTCTACTTATTTAATGATGCTTCTTTCATCGTATAGCCTAACAATGCAATCATATTTTTCAAGTCTAATTTCATATAGAGGTAGCAACAGCCTAATATGCAAAAAATTTCTACCTGAATAAATCTATCCTAATACTTCTGTCTCATACCCTCCATCTAACAGTGTGTGTAGTTTTTGTTTCAGGTCCTTGACCTTTGTGAAAAAACATTACTGCTATTCCAGCTGTGTCAGGTGTTCAGACAAGTATATACCAAAAGGGTCGTTATACTCAGTGATTGATCTTAGTTTAGTGATATAGCACTCATCCTCTAAAATTATGCTAATGATAATGATGATAATAAAAGCAAAAAGAGATTTAGAAATATTTTGAACTAAATGTTAAAGGGATGTTACATTAAGTTTATTGACACAGATTATTAAAAATAGCTACAGCACAATGGCTTACATATATCTCATTATGGAAGGGACAAGCAGTATATTTTCAGAACTATACTGTAGAATAGGGTTTATAAAAGTGATATCAGATTGATGAAATTGCCATTAAAATGTTGAAAAATAACTTAAACAGCAATGCTCATAATACACACTTGGAAAGTTATGCTAGCTAAGAGATTATTGTTGGTGGAAACAATTCAGCATCAATAAAGGAATTTGCTGCCTAAAATCTTAATGCTTTGCAGATTTGCTGAGAGGATTGTTGAAAAATAAGAATATGTGGTCAGAGAAAATTTTTCATAGAGAATATATGTTTAGATAATAAGGGATAAATGTTCTTGCTTTATGGGACATGGATAAATTGTCCCTTATTAGTTCAACTGACCTGTTCTGGTTGTGATTTTCTAGTACATTTGAATAACCATTGGTTTAGATGATATTGCAAAGACTAAACTTACTGAATTTCTTGAATCTGAGATATTGTTACTTTATATTTGGCATATGCTAGGTTAGACTTCTCATCTTTCTATATAAATTAAAAATGGCATGATATAGAAATCATTTGTAAAACAGAGAATGATAAGAAACTGTAATTGCTTAAAAAAGTCATTAATAAGGTGACCTGTTACTGTATTCAAACAACAATGCAACTTCTTCACCTATTGTTTGTCAAAATTATTGAAGGGTATATATTTCACTGCAAGAATTATAGAAATATATCTGTTTCATCATCAAAATTATAGCAGTGTACATGTTTCACTGTTAATAACAAAAAACATCTTTAGTATTCTTGTCCCATTGTAAATGTACTGCATTACTTCAGTTTTTGTAAAAGTCTGTTCTAATTCACCTTGGTTATGCCAGAATAGGGCAGTTGGACTAGTGCACCCAACCACTTAAAAAACATAAATAAATTAATACTAGAACAAGCAATAATGCATGCTTGACAAGTACTGGCATGATTTGGCTGTCCTTAATTATAATTTTGGTGATTGTCTGTATTCTCACTTTTCAGTTTATTTAAAAAAAATATGTTGCAACTTCCACCTGCTCTTTGAGTAAATCATTTGAAACATGAGCCAGAGCAGCAGCCAGTGTTGTATTAAGTTACTGTCATGCACTCAGTCACGTAGGCTTGAATTTGAATTGAACAGCACTGGGAAATGACATATACCCATTCAGTGGTTGTACAACACTAGCACTTAAGTAAAAGCAATACTAATGAATACATTAAGCATTGTTCATACTAATCATTTATGCACAGCAATGCACAGTTATTATGGAAAATAGCAACTCTGGCATTTTGAAATGATTAGTGTGATTCATAATGCAAAACGTTCGAAATCCAGAGACTGTCTCAGAGGTGAAGCTGCATGTAAATACAGCAGTCTGGGGAGTGCCAAATACTAATTAGTCTTGTACTGTACCCTAGAAATGTCCATGGGTCCAGTTATGTTCTGCTGAAGGATTCAGAGCATCATTTGACTGAGTACAATTTTAATCTAAGAGTGAAAAGTGACCACCACAATAACACAGTAGTAACAAATTTGTACTATAGGAGTACTTGCAATGTGAGTAAGTTCAATGTGAGTATGTTCCGAGAAGATGTGGGGATGAGGTGTTTTTTTTACTGTGTACGTGTGTGTGTGTGTGTGTGTGTGTGTGTGTGTGTGTGTGTGTGTGTGTGTGTGTGGTGTGCTCATCCTCTCACATGTGTATGTGTGTGTGTGTGTGTCTGTAGGGACATAAATGAGGCTGCATGAATATGAATGCATGTATGTATGTATGTCTGTTTATGTATGCATGTGTGTGTGTGCATGTGTGAGTGTATGCATCTGTGTAGGTGTCTATCCTTATCTATCTCTCTACACACACACACACACACACACACACACACACACACACACACACACACACACATATATATATATATGTATCCTAAATAATTTTTCATTGTGAATTGTATGACTTGTCATTGTGTGTTATTGTTTTAAATATTGAATCTGTTGCTTAACATTCTTTACTGTGTAAAAGTATCCCTCATTTTTCACACTTTCTGGTATGTTTGTTAAAAGCAATTCTTGGTTTTTGAAGAAAACCACAAGGATTGCAAAACATATTTTATCTATTTTATTTAATTTTTTATCTGACATCATTGGTATGCATTGTAATATGTAAAAATGTGAGGGAATTGCATAATTTTTATCATGGTAAATCTATCTAAAATGTAAAATGCATGTTATTCCAGCTCTGTATCATTGAGGTATTTTTTTATTACTTTGTTTACATTATCATAAAATAACACCCAGATATATAATATACTGTGTATCCCATTCACATTTATCATTTTTCCTACTGATGTACTTACTTTACAGTGTAATAAAATAATATGTTTTGTCTATTATATTTCATTTTATAGGCATTTTCAAATACATTTAGAGTTATAAATGGAATTTGTTGATTCATTTGTATCATCAACTTCTAAAAATATATCATTAGTGAACATCTGTATTTTGGAGGAAAAGTTATCAAAAATTTTGAATCCATCTATTTCATTTTTCTGTCTAAATTAGTTTGACAAAACCCTGCTGCTATAATTAATAGGAAGGAGAAAGGGGACAACCCAGCTAGTTCATTTTTATTAAATTAATACAGTATAATAGAAGGGAACATCTTATTACATGTCTTTGAAACCATGTATAAATTATTTAATAAGCCTGTAATTTGTTAAAAAAATCCATATATTTTAACTGTACTAAATAGATATGAGTTGACAACATCAGATGCTGTCTTCAAATCCAAAGTAATTAGAAATAATTTGGATGTATTTATTTATATAACCTGTATCCATGACAATGAGCAAACAGTAGAAATAAGCAAACAAACTAGTAACAAATACAATAACAGGCAACCTTGTAACCGATAAGCTGATTTTGACGCAGAGAAAGCCAAATCCAAAGTTTCTTCTTTAACGCAAAGTTTTTTATTGTACAAAAAAGAGCGTTTTCACCGTGACTCCTGTCACAGCTTCATCAGAAGAAGACAATTGAAACAGCTGAACCAAACTGTTCAAATACTCACAAACAGGAAATGACACATAATTACGTATCCTACAACAACTCAATTAGTATCTACATAAAAATTTTTCTTAAAAAACCTAATAAAAACTTATCAAAAAAATTTTTTTGATTCAAAAAATGTATATATATATAATGGCCTGCTTATTACTTCAAAAGGTATATACTCATATTATATGTAAAAAAACACATGTTTTAGTAAATCAGTCAAGTATATTTTATACCTCTAAAAGTGTTACTTTGTATGTTTTCAAACTAAAACAAAAGAGTTTACCTAAAGTAGCTCTTTAACTTCAGTATACAAGATATATTACAGTTCTCATTTAGACCTGCTGGTCTAAATGCATCTAAATTCAACTGCCAAGTTAGTTCAACACATTCGAGGATTGTTTGAAAAGGACCTCCTCTATTAGTTGGAGAAACTTGGTCAATACCCATGAAACTAAAGGAATGACCTGGATTACTGTTTACATGTTTCGCCAAAGCATTCTCTAACAGAGGTTTTTTTATAGCGTAGAGGTGTTGGTAAACTCTCTCTTTTAATTTACGGTTTGTCTTTCCTATATAAAAGGATGGACAACAATTGCACAAGGCGATATATACAACCGACTTTGATTCACAAGTAATCCTTTGGTTAATCTGGTACCTTTTATTTCTGACTAAAAAAGAATTACCTGGCCTCATAACTTTACACATGTTACAGCATCCACATTTAAATGAGCCCCTAGATCTCATAAATCCGTGGGCATTAGATGTATGTTGTAGTAGTTCTTTCAAATTACTACTTCTTCTGTAAATAACAAAAGGGCGCTGACCTAACTTTTCAATTAAATTTGCAGAATTGATTACTAGCGGCCAATTTTTTAAAATAATAGCCCAAATGTCAGTAGAGTTTAAATTGTATTGGGTAATAAAACTCAAAGAAAAATTCCTCCGCTGTTCTATACAGACAATAGAGGCATTTTGGTTTGCAGTTTCATTGTCAGTAGTAGACCGAAGAGAATTAAGTTGGTCAAGTAAAGGTTTGTAAAAACCTTTTACCCGTTTAGAATCAACTTCAAAGATAAGGTCATTTAAAAGTGATGTGGGGTATCCACGGTTTAAAAACAAATCTTTCAGAAACTGACACTCAGTTCTAAAATCACTTAATGTACTGCACATCCTTCCTGCACGTACAAGCTGGCCCTTAACTATAGCCTTTTTCTGTCTAGGAGGATGTAGGCTAGTGTAGTGCAGGAAGGAGTTGCAATAAGTTGGTTTTCTAAAAATCCTAGAAAAATATACCCCTTCTTCTTCTTTTTTAGTCAGAAATAAAAGGTACCAGATTAACCAAAGGATTACTTGTGAATCAAAGTCGGTTGTATATATCGCCTTGTGCAATTGTTGTCCATCCTTTTATATAGGAAAGACAAACCGTAAATTAAAAGAGAGAGTTTACCAACACCTCTACGCTATAAAAAAACCTCTGTTAGAGAATGCTTTGGCGAAACATGTAAACAGTAATCCAGGTCATTCCTTTAGTTTCATGGGTATTGACCAAGTTTCTCCAACTAATAGAGGAGGTCCTTTTCAAACAATCCTCGAATGTGTTGAACTAACTTGGCAGTTGAATTTAGATGCATTTAGACCAGCAGGTCTAAATGAGAACTGTAATATATCTTGTATACTGAAGTTAAAGAGCTACTTTAGGTAAACTCTTTTGTTTTAGTTTGAAAACATATAAAGTAACACTTTTAGAGGTGTAAAATATACTTGACTGATTTACTAAAACATGTTTCTTTACATATAATATGAGTATATACCTTTTGAAGTAATAAGCAGGCCATTATATATATATATACATTTTTTGAATCAAAAAAAATTTTTTGATAAGTTTTTATTAGGTTTTTTAAGAAAAATTTTTATGTAGATACTAATTGAGTTGTTGTAGGATACGTAATTATGTGTCATTTCCTGTTTGTGAGTATTTGAACAGTTTGGTTCAGCTGTTTCAATTGTCTTCTTCTGATGAAGCTGTGACAGGAGTCACGGCGAAAACGCTCTTTTTTGTACAATAAAAAACTTTGCGTTAAAGAAGAAACTTTGGATTTGGCTTTCTCTGCGTCAAAATCAGCTTATCGGTTACAAGGTTGCCTGTTATTGTATTTGTTACTATTTATATAACCTGTAAGGATTATAATCCTTGTAATATCATCCTATGTGTTTCATATCTTTCTATAAAGCCTGTTTGAGCCTTGTGTATAAAGCTATTTAGAATGTTTCACTCTGTGTTAAAATAAATGCAAACAATTTATCATCAACATGAAACAGAAATATAGTTCTATACAATGAGATAATTTCTGGTTATTCATCTTGTTTTAGTCTAGGTGTAATCATTGAATATTTCCACAACAGAGAAATCGGATTTGTGCTTTGGTTAGACAGGGCATCCTTCTTTACTAAGAGAACAAGTAATAATGTTTATAGATGTAATAGTATCAATGCCTGGCACTAGTGGATTTCTGTTATTTGTTATTTAATTTCATTTATAGTCATGAACTTGAATAACAGTTTATATGATTTGGTTTTAATCTGAACTTATAAATTTGCTTAATAATTCTTCCATCATTATATCAATTTCTTCCCTACCAATTACACATATATCTGATGTTTTGTTAGAAAATATGGGGATTGTAATATTCTTTATATGGTAAAAGTTAGTAACTCTTTTCAACAGAGAATTACATATGAATTTGATTTAATATTCACTAGAGGTATAATTGCTTCATAATTTAAAATCTCTTGATAATTCTTAATCTTTAACAGTTTTTACTTTTTTCTTTGTCTAATTTTTGCACTTCCTATTTAGCTTTATGTAAATCATCTTGTATTTTCAAAAGTCTTAATCACATCCATTTATTCATTTATTACTTCGTGTTTTCATGTTTTGTTTTATCACAAATATTTGTAGAGAACCCCATTACTTTAACACTGTTGAATGTTATACCTTCCTTAATTTCTTTTATTAATCATTCTTTACAATTTGTTTTAGATTTCTTTGGATTTGTTTTGTTTTATAATATACACCAAAATTTAGTAAGCAATGAAGACATTCTTATACTAATTCTACTATTAAAAATCTAGGGTGGTAATAATAGTCTTGAGGTTTACACTTGTTTCATGGTTATTCATGAAGAGTGCTGCAGTGCCTATATCCAAATACAGTATTCACAAGTTATTTGCTCTGAATATGTAAACACTAAGGTATTTTAAAAAATCTACTTACGGCAAAAGTGTAAAGTAGCTAAAGTTAATCCTTACGTTTGTGCAAAGCACTATGTGAAAATGTTAGTGCTCATATGCTTCCAAATGTTTTCAGGCATTGTGAATGAATGTGGCTATGGGCTAATTTCTTGAAGTATTTAAGGCAAGCAGCATGCAGCACAGCTTTTATTATCAAATTAAAAAAAATATAATTTGGTGTTATATGTTTTTTATAGGGGCATCCTTATGTGGACACCTTGTTGGTTTCTTCAAAGACGGGAAAAGGGCAGATAGGTAAGACTGAAAATGGGAGACATAACAAAGAGAGAAACACAAAAAGAAAACATCAAGAGGGTTGTCTGAAAGAGGTGGAGGGGGTGGGGTATTATGTTTTTGATGGGCAATTGTCATCCTTGTTTGCCAAATTGTTTTATGTACTATGATAATTTGGCAGGGAAGTAGGTTAGAGGGTGTAGGAAAGAAGATTAAGGAATGAAGGGGCAAAGAGGAGTTGCATACAGTGCCTCAAATGTTTCTACTGCCTGATGATGTTTCATTGGAGGAACCCACTGTTGAGGAGGCAGTGGCCTCTGGTGGTGAGTTTTCAACCCACTAAAGAGCATCCTGGAATGGCTGAAGGCATCTGTCCACTACCAGTCCCACTACATTCTCAATCAATTCCCAAAACCTGTGGTACATGAGGCTTGCCAGGATGTCATGTGCCAGGCTGCCCACAGGGCCAGTGCCACTACCCAATACTGTGAGCATGTTGCTGGGTGGCAGAAGGTGAATGTTTTCTTGTCTTTCCTAAATGTAAACATATATATATATATATATATATATATATATATATATATATATATATATATATATATTGTAAACTCATGAGCACCCTCAGAAAGTTTCTTTAGTCTCCTGTACTCCAGGGTTCAATTATAGGAAATCTCCTCTTCTGCTGCATGGAAAATACACATAGGATGGTTGCTTAACTACATATAACCCTGGTGCATCCATTAGTTCACTTATTTGAGCAAACATGTATTAAGGATATTCACTTATAACAAGAATGAAAATGAAAAATATTATAGGATCAAAAAATTATCCTTGGAAGAGAAGGAGACTAGGGAACAGTTGGTGTCAGACAAATCAGTGTGGGTTGTAAAGCCAGACAAGGGTGGGGGGATTGTTCTAATGGGCACTTTTATCTATTTTAGTAAAATGTTTGATATCCTGTTTGACATTGAAAGGTATACGTCTGTTTCACAAGACACTATTAATTTATAATATAAAAGTATTGACCTGTTTCTTGAAGACCTAGTTTTGGAGAAGATTATAACACACAGTGAACTTAGGTTTTTATCATGTGAAAGATCATATATTCCCACAATATTTGGAATACCCAAAATTCACAATGTCTTAAAGATCTCCAGTCAAACCAATAGTAGCTCCTCAAAGTTCTAAAACCTACCCTTTCGCAGCTTACATTGATCGAAAACTAAAGCCTTATGTGAAATAAATTCCCTTATTTGTTGAAAGACTCCTGGGATTTTTTAACTAAATAAAAGCACCTTTATAGTGATCACATTATTTTTGTTACTATAGATCGTAATATTTTTTTTTTCTGCAATTCCTCATGATGCCGATTTGGAATACTTTTCTGAGGTTGTTTCTTTCATTGAATTCTTAAAGAATAAGGAGGCTTGTTTATTAGTTGATTTTATGGAAGTAATCCTCAATAATAAATAATAAAGGTGTAGCAATGGGTGTCATTATGCCCCTGTGTATTCTAATTTAGTAATGTAATCCTTTGAGTATAAATATGGTTTGAATTCTAAATATGATAATTGTTGGAATTTATATGTTTGTTTTCTTGATGAAATACTGGTATTATGGACAAATACCGTAGACGTCCTTGATGAATTTCTCAGGTATATTAATTCTACTACTACATTTTTAAAATGTGTTCACCATTATTCACCTAAAATATAAGTTATCTGTGTGTAGTAATAAATAAAAAAGATGGGAGACATTTTTCTTCTAACACTTATAGCAACCTTTTCAAATTCATATTTACACTTTAGTAGTTGTCATCCTTTATTACAGAAAAAAAAAGTTTGGTGAAGGGACAGTGTGTAAAGTTGGCTAGAATGATTTCTGGTGGTTAGGATTTTTAGCTTGAGTGTGACATTTGGCTAAAATGTTCTTAGAGAGGGGATATCCTGAACTTATGATTAACAACATCAGATTGGAAATTAAGAAGGGAAGGCATGGAAGATTTAAAACATTATTTGGCATTGAGTTTGACAATGATAAAGACAAAAATAAATAGTTGATGGTGTGAAAGATAACAGATCATTTAATTTAGCATTAGTTTTTAAATATTTTTCATATTGTTCAAGTATTAAAAGAATAATTGCGAACAACTGGAGTATCTTTAAATTCGATCAGACCTTGAGTGATACACTTGGGTGATCATCCGCAGTTCATTTTTAAGAGCAGACACAATATCAAAAATAGGTTGAAAAACATTAAGAACAATTTTAATGAAATAGGTGTATTTAATAATACATATATGAACAAATGTCAACATTGTAACCAATGTGACCATATTTTTGTCAGTAATGCTGTCAAGATTTGAGATGGGATTGTTAAGTTAGCTAAACACAGTAATTTTTATCTAAGGGGGTGGTATATATTGGTCTTTGTGGAGACTGTGATGTTTTCTTTGTGGGCAAAACTGAAAGAAAGCTCACTAAGCATGTGTATGAACAGTGCTATGATATCATAAAGGGTAATGAGAAGAATGCATTATATAAGCATTTGAAGTTGTTCACAGACCATAAACATTTTAAATTTGCAGTGTTAGAACAAATTCCTGAAAACCCATGTGGGGGCCAGTGGGAAACACTAATAGAGCTTAAGGAGCTGCAGTGGCAATTCAACTTGAATGCCGATGTGCCACCTGGTTTGAATGACAAAATCTCAATAAGCAGTGTATTAAAGTTAAAATCAGCTAAAGTTTAAGGTCAAGTTTAAATTATCTGATATATGTATTTCTGTCCATCTTTATGTTTTTATAGTACTACAATATTATTTTAATATTTAATCATTTTGATAATTTAGAAATTGATGTATTTATATATCTTCACTAGGTTTTTAAATATACCTTTTAAACATATACATTTACACCATATTTTAACATATGTCAGACACATTTAAATTGCTGTCACTTTAAGCAGGACCTTTAGGAACATTTGTCCACTTATTTGTTTAAATTGAACTGGTTATCAGGAGTGTCACATGACTACGTTTTATGTAAGGACTGTAGACAGTGTTTGATTAGGTTCTGATAAAGTCCTGTTTAAAGGACAAAAGTGTTCAGCTTTATACTTTTGTGTTCAATATTTTGAAGTCTCAAGTCAGGTGTTTATTTCAATTGCCTTACAGTTCCTTGTTGTATTTGACAAAGTTTTGTTGATTGCTTAACTTATCTCAGATGTGGGTCTTATAATATTTCTGACGTGATTATTCTTGCACTTATTTAAGATGTGTGTTACTTCTGTACACATTTATATTGAGCCTTGCTCTATGTTTTTATTTATTAAGCAGAAAGACAACAAAGCGCATGCTGTCATGTGTTCATTGTACCTAATCTATCTGTATTAATCAGTATTTCTTCATCAATTCTAACTGAAATAGAAGGACTGAATAACTTCCTTCCAATTGTTACATTTTTTTTGTCTCTGTACAGTTTGTCTGTTTGGGGTGGGGTGCTTTATGCAACCTGTTTATACAATTCCTTTATAGTTTCTTCTTTCCACTATGCCTTACATACTCAACCGGTGTCAGATAATATTATCTGAATTTGATCTAAGCGACAAACTTTTACTTTCCCCGAATAGAAGCAAGCTGTACAGAAGCTGTAAATACACAAAAATGTAGCAATTGAAAGGAAGGTATAATATCTTTCCAGTTTAACTCATATTAAGTGAAAGATATTTACTTTTACAGAAGGATGCACTAGAAATATTTTGTGTCAATGTGTGCTTTGATAATTTGTTGCTTAATAAATATAAATATATAAGGGAATTGAGTAGACATGCAAACTTAATTAACAGTATATTTTTGGTATCCTCTATGCCAGTCATTCACTTCCTACTTTAAACCCCACCTCAAACCCCACTTCCATTCTAACTAAGGCATGGTAGTTTACTGAATTCAGCCATCTTGTACATATAGTTAAAGTTTTTGAAAAAAATGACCGTATTATACAGTTATCATATTAACAAATAGTTTGTAGCTTACACAAAGCAAATCGTTTGTTTCTGAAAATTGTCTGACTGTAGTATAACTAATTACTAAGCTATTAACTACAGTATATAAAAGTACGTGACAAATATGTTATTTTCTATTTGTGTAGCAATACACATATATTTGTATATACATGAAAAAGTTATTTATAAGTATACTTATGCAAATTTACATCTGTCTCTATCAGAGATACATACATATACTCACATATATTTCTTTACTCATACATATAGATTTGTATTTATAGGCAACAGCGCATCAGCACATACACATGCCATATTTGTATAAAGATGCACTTCTATTTACAGATATGTTTATGCCTACTTATAACTTTTTAATTATGTATATATACACATTTGCACCTCACAGACATTTCTTGTTGCATTTGCCTGCAGTTATGCAGTATTTCAGTACTGTGTTTTAAACTTATTTCTGATAAGATTTAAAAAAAAAAACATAAAAATAGTTTGTATAGAAACCTGACCTTCTGACCTTCTCACTGTCACCTAGTCTAACCTCTGAGTCAGGTGGTCAAGTATATTCTTCAGTAGGTCATTGTACTTGTGGTGGCATTGAGAGCCACAGCAGGTGATTCCTGTCAGGAACGACATGTGTTCACCCAACTCCTGCCAGATGCAAGACTCTGTTTTCTCCAGCTATGAATCCCTAAGAAGGCAGATCACAATTTTAGTCTCTTTTTAAGGTCACCTTGGCGCTCAGCCTTGTGCTTTCACTGTTGCTGCCACCTTTCAAAGTGCAAGTACCAGAATGAAGAATGCAAATGCAAGGCTGTGGTTCACAGGTTTGGAAATACTCTCAGGGTTTGAAATCATAACAAAACCCAGCTACCAAGTTGGGGCATTAGATATGGAACTGCTGTTATTGGCAAGTTTGTTTTTTCCAAACTGCTTTGTCACATAGCTATATTTTTAAATGATTGCATTCACATTTAATTTCCATGATGAATAAAATTCAGTTATTTTTAAGTTGTTTAAATTTGTATATGCTTCTGTACATTATCATTGACATATTTGTTGGAACAATAAACCTGAATGTCATGCAGTAATCATTTCTTTAAGCATACCATTTACAGTATTGCATCAGTAGAAATTCTTTTTTTCGTACTTTTTCTTTTTTGTATAAATAAATCTTCTTGTGTGTGTCAGTATGAACTTACAGCAACTATTGAATGACTTAAGGTAATGAGGTATGCCAGACTATACAGTATGGCTATGGATTATGCATCATGATTATATAGACTTAAGTTTGAATGACACCATTTTCCTTTTTCTAATTGTAGGGACATTAGAGATTTACTAGTTATTCACACATTCAAGCAGACAGATGAAGTCTGCTAGGGACTGCTGTAGTCTCATCAGCTCAATGTAGTGGGTTCACAACTATTCAAGGCCTGACTATGCAGATTTGCTGACTTATATGCTCACATATAACTATGATTTATGGAGATAAGCCTAATAAAGCCTAATTTACATATTATACATGGAAATTAGGTGCTGTTATGCTTATCTGTATGCATAACAAACCTAATTTGCATATAACACAAGTAAATGACCCTGAATTCATGACAATAAGTTTAAGATTACTAATCACCAAAATGAGTGGCAAATGGTTCAGAAACTGTGAACTTAACCATGTAAGAAATAAATACTATGACAGAAATTATTAGAAAGCAGTTTATATTGATGTGTTTACTTGGAAAATTGTGTCTTTTATTGATCTGATGGTCAGATGCCAATGATTCCTGTAAATATTGATAAAATGACTGTCACTTTTGCATGTAAATTCCTGACAGTAGCACATGAAATGTATATGGAAGTAGTCATAATGGTAATATGAAAGATATTTTGGAAATTCATTTTGGTGGCATTTAGTGATTATTCTATACAGGGTAAAGGTACATACTTTGAAGTTAATGTAGCCTGAGGCACTGCATTTTCAAAAATGTATAATTATGCCAAGATACATGTTGCTTTACTGGAGGGATTTCTGAATGTCACTCCTGAATAAAATATGACAGTATAAATTTCAGGAAAGTATTAGGGGAAGGATACAAGTCTACTAGCAAAGTGCTTGTAATAGTAGTATGAATGTGTTGATGATACTGCACAGATTACTACAACACAATTTTAATTAAATGGGACTTTGCATAAGTATATGAATATGGGTGTTGTGTCACTAGACCTGGCTTTGTACTCAGATCTTTGACTTATTTAGGTTCATACATATGTACTAGGCTATCTGCCCAAAGGCATTTATAAGCCTAGTCGGAATGTGTTGGTTTTCGCTGTTCCCTGTGCATCTGTCCATCAGAGCCACCGAAGTGATACCCGGGGTAAAATTTCTGTTTCCCATCCACTCGTCAAGGTTTCTCTTGGAGTGTTAGTGAGGAGCTCTGCCTAATGAAGATTAGAATCTTGTTCCAGAGCATGGGAAGTCTCTGGGACAGGAATCTATCCCTACAGCATATCCTATTTATTGTTGTGGTGAGGTTTAGATCCCTAGAGCATGTGGCTCGAGGGGATATGGTTTTCTTTAGGTGGAGCATGTCCATCAGTTCTGGGTTGGACATGGCCTTGTATGTCAGGCAGAGATCACCTCTGAGTAGGCGGTATGCAACCGAGTACAGCTGGAGTTTCTTCAGTCGAGCTGCATAGGGCATCTGTTTTAGGCCAGTGATCCTCTTGGTGAGGTACTTCTGTGGCCTTTCCAGCTGTTGCAGGTGTCTTGTAAGGTACATCCCAAATGGGGCATTGCACTCTATGTTGTGTCTGTTGAGTGATGCATAGAGGGGCACAATGACATCTTTTGATCTGGATACAAACCCTTTTGTGATTTGATGGACCACATAGAAGGATTTTCTAACCACTTTGGCAATGTGATTATCAAAGGAGAGATTACTATCTACTTGGGACCCCAGATCCCTTATTACATCTTCCCTATTTAGGGGGCTACCACCTATGTGGTAATTTGTGGGTACTTTGTTTTTTCCAAAGGGGATGACTATGCACTTTTTGGCATTTAGCTTGAGGCCATGGTTTTTACACCAGGTATCCATCTCAGTGAGACCCTTTTGGAGGATGTCTGTGTCAGCCGGAGAGTCAATTATAGCCCCTAGTTTGCAGTCATCTGTGAACTTGGTCAGCCATAGTCCTCCTGTGCTTTCCTGTACCTCTGAGAAGTATATGCTGAACAGGAGGGGTCCTAGGACTGAGCCCTGGGGGATGCCACTTGTAACTGGTTTAAAGTCAGACCTAGCTCCTGCAACTCTTAGCATGTGGGTTCCATCTGTGAGCCAGTTGGCAACCCATCTCATGATGTAGGGGTTTATGTTCGGGCTGGTGAGCTTGTCTATAATACCAGAATGGGGAATGGTGTTGAAGGCCTTTGTGAGGTCTAGGTAGGCTGTGTGGACCACCTTTCCCTTGTCTATAGCCTTGGTAACTGTCTCAAAGAAGTTCACCAGGTTTAGGAGGCATGATCTGCCCTTAACAAAACTGAACTGGATAGGAACCAGTGTTTGGAGGTTCCCAATGTCTCTGTTAATGAGATCCATGATGATGTGCTCCATAGCCTTGCAGACCAAGCTAGTCAGGCTTATAGGGCAATAGTTCCTGGGGTCTGTTGTGGCTCCACCTTTGTGGAGCAGAATAACCGTTGCTGTGCACCACTCAATGGGCACATAGCGTGTGGAGAGGCTGAGTTTGAACAGTGTGTTTAGGTGAGGGGTTAGTTCATCTTTGAGCTCATGTAGGATGCAGCCTGGGACACCATCTGGTCCCATTGATGCTGTATTTTTGGCTTTGGAGAGGGCTGTTTTAGCCTGAGTGTCTGTGATTTCAGGGGCACTACATTCTTCTGGTATGGTTATGGGCCCTTTTGAGGGTGAGAGAGGGGTGAAGTTTGCACTGAACCTGTCTGCCAAGATGTTGACGATATCAGTTGGTTCAGTGTATTTTGTGTCATTCTGCACTAACTCCGAGCAGATCTGAGAATTGCCACTTGGATTCTTGACATAGCTAAAGAATGCCTTGTGGTTATCTTTGGAGTCCTTGGCAATTTTTCTTTTGAAGCTAGCCTTGGATGATTTTATGAGGGATCGTAGTTTCTTGCTGATACTGATCAGGGATGTCTTCCCTTCTTGGGATTTGACTATTTCTGTACTAGTTTCCTCTTTCTATTGTATAGCTTGTTTATGGCAGAGGTCCACCAGACTGGTTTCCTTTTCTTGGAGGAGTGAGTCTTGGTTTTGCTTGGGATAGCATGATCCATGCATTCTTGTAGGTGCCCATAGAGTGCATTAGTAAAGGATTTTGCAGCTTGGGCAGCGTTATCCTTTAGCATGGGGGATTTGAAACTTTCCACCTCGGTCTTAAGTAATGTGAAGTTTGCTTTTGAAAAGTTTTTCACAGTGGCTTCTTTGACCGGGGGTGGGGGCAGAATGTGGATATCTAGAGTGATTAGTTTATGGCCAGATCTAACCAGTGAGGGGTTGACCTCCGGTGTGGAACACCAGTCGCCCATGTTGGTGATGACCAGGTCAAATATGTTTTCACCCCTGGTGGGGGTATTGACCAGTTGATCCAGGGCATTTGAGTTTATAAATTCTAGCAAATGTTGGGCAAGGGAGTTAGTACTTGAGTAGTTCTCCCAGTTAATGTTTGGATAATTGAAATCACCCAATATCAGGGTGTTTAGTGGGACCTTTATGTTTCCTAGTGTTTCCGGAAATGTGGAATGGAGGTCCTGGGACATGGTGGGTGATCTGTCGCAAGCTACAATTTGAATTGCAGTTTTGCCCGTTGTTAGTTGCACAAGGATGATCTCTGAGGCATTGTGTTGTGCCACTAACCTGGAGGTGTGGCTATCCTTGATGAATATGGATACGACCCTGCCTTTTGTATTTCAGTCCGGGTTTTGTGGCCGAAATGCATGGTATGAGTTGTAGCCTGGTAGTGCTGGGCTGCTCTCTGGAGCCTTAAACCAGGTTTCTGTTACTGCACATATATCGATTTTCTCCATACTGAGGAGTGCCTCGAGTGCATGCATTTTGAGGTTTAGACTTCTGGCATTGAGTAGCATTACCCTCAGTTTTTTGTTACCTGTGCTATTTAGGGTGGTGGGTTTGTCTTTTGAGCCTTGCCTTAAAAAGCCACTATGGGGGTGGCAAGAGCCTTGGCCAGTATTCAAAAGCCTAAGGGTGATAGGTGCAAGCCATCTCTAGTGAAGCAGCGTGGCTTGTCGAGCATGTCATCCCAGGCTGACAGACACAGGATCCCCTTTGAATGACACCGGAAGCTTAGCCAGTTGTTGAAATTGATAATTTTTGTCTTTATACCATGGTATCATTCTTGGTGAGGGCAGGATGCTACTCAGGGTCAGGGTCATACCAGCCTGGGCTACGTGATCAGAGAGCTCTTCCATGTCTCTTTTCATGTAGTCCAGGGAGGTATGACTCAGGTCATTCACACCAACATGGACAATGACAGAGTTGTATTTGTACTTGTTCTGATGTGACCTGAGTGCTTGTGTTATGTGGTGGATCCTGGCACCCGACAAGCAGCTAACAGTAACCTTCTCCTTGTTCAGCCTAGTAAGTGGGACATCAGTGTGCCTGACTATAGAGTCACCTATTACTAGTGTGCTGGGTATGTTATTTTGCTTTAAGGGCTGTGATTGCATGGCACACTGGTTTTGTGAAGTATGTGTTTCATGGTTTGTGTTGGGGGGTGGAGGTTGCTTGGATGTCTGCTTTGGAGGTCTCTGTTGCTTCTGCAGATTCTTATTTAGAGCTTCTGTGTATGTTTTCGTGTATTTATGTGAGGTTTTTGCCGGTGCTTGTTTCATAGGTCTATGTGAGTGATGCAAGTAATACCCTTCTCCTCTTCACTGTCTGGTCCAGTCTTGAGTTGAGAGTGCTTAGCCTCCAGTTTGGCTGTATAATTGCATCTCTCACATGTATTAATGTTTAGTGGTAGGAGGAGAGGGTTGTCTGTGTACATGAGGTAGTTGTAACATTGCCTCAAAATGCCCAGATTCACCAGTTGGACCAGAGTGTACACCTGAAACTGCCCTTTGGACATGCCTGGATGGGTACAGTGAGCTGTTTTACTGACTGGCTGGTAATGTCGAATAGAGAGCCTTGTCCTTCTCTACAGTATAGTGGGGTCTAGTGCTAAGGTGTATTAGTGCTTGCTATGAGTTTTGAGCAAGTGCCGGGCTGAGAAGTGAATGGTTTTAGTGCTTAAGTTGAAAGTTTGTCTAGTTCTAAGGGAAAAATTGAAGAGTAGACTTTGTGGAGCCAGGAATAGTTATACCCTGGCTAACCGGTGCTGCCCGGCGCTCAAAACTACGCTAATGTGGGTTTTATAGTAGGGAAATGAAAGAGAGAGAAATTAGTCCAAAATGGCCAATAAACTACTTATTTCTGGGCTGAAACCACTCCTCCAGAGACAGATAGGCTGCTCAATGCTCTCTCTCTCACAGTGAACAGAGAAACTTCCTTCTATCCAAGTAAGGTATGGGCAAACACAGAAACTTGTAACACAGCCCTGAATTCAGCACTAACCTGAAAACTGGACTACACTAGCTTAGAAAGGCGGGAAAACAAGTTTTTTTTTTTTTTTTTTTCAGTAAATAAAGCAAATACAATCAAAAAAACACTTTAAATGCAAAGAAATGGATATGATGAAAGCAGACATGCTTTCATTGCTTTACTCATTGTCTGATGAGTGGATCAGAAGTTTCAGTATTTGAGTTTGGAAAGTTGTTTTAGGTACATTAATAATGCAGTAGAAGGGATTCAGACAGAGAAGGGACAATTTTAGCCATGAGGACAACCACATCCTCATGGCAGCTTTTCGGACATACAGCAAATGCTTTTTTTAAATAGGTAGACCCTAACAAGCTGAGACAGCAAAGGCCTGGAACGAAGTCATGATGGATATAAATATTATTGGTAGAATTAAATGCACATTAACACAAAGGAGGAAGAAAGACACTGATAAGGTAGGGCATTCCAGAGCAAAGGCAAGGCAGAATGCAATTGCTCATAGCAGTAGCAGTACTTGGGGGGCTCAGACCCTTATTCCTTTAATACCTGATGAGGAACGCTTTCTGCCCATTCATGCAGATGACTGTGATACAAATGATGATGGTGCTACCATAATCGGAGGTGTTGTGGGCTCTGGCTATTACCCACATCTGCAGCATCAACAGACATATGCTCAGAAAGGTTGGTTTGAGAACAGTAGCGTATTTATACACAGAATCAAACACTGAAATGGAATGATTACATGTATCACATGACAATTACTATTAACAGGTAACCCTTCACTTCTGGACATGATGATATTGAACATCGTGTGCATAGTAAGTGTCCTCCATACCTCCTTACACAGCATACAGTAGTTTATGCCAGTTTCTGAGTAGTAATGAATTCAATTAATTCTTTACAGGGTCAGCGGTGAAAAAAAAATATTTAGAGGATATTAGCAGCAGCATGCCTGATGATGATGATGGTGATGATGATGATGATGACGATGATGACATGAGGCAACCTGGAAAAAATGTCACCCAGTCACCAAGTTTAATGGTAGGACATGACAACCCACAAAATGTTAGTAGCTCTACGTAAAGTGACACTGGATCACAAAGTCAAGTACAGGCCACAGGTGTATGCCACAGCTACCCCATGAAACATGCAAAGCATCGGCTTACCAGCTGCAAATGTGCTGTGACATTCTTTAGGCTCAGCGCACTACCACAGAAACGCATCTAGAAATGACCAGAGTACTCCAGGGTGTATGTGAGGATTTCCAGCACTACATGGAAATGGCATAGAGTGTAGATAATGTCACACTCATACTGAGCCATAAAATGGACATAGTATGGCACATGAAGCATATATGCCCACCTCTATTTGTAGACTACTGAGGACGTACCAAACTCCAATATGAGTCAGTTTTGTAAGGGGCAGAGTACTGCTAAGAAATTTAAAAAGAAGTTTAATATTGGGAAACTTTCCAATGTATACTGAAGAGAGAGATGCACAAGTGAAAAGACAGAACTAAGAATATCTACAACACCAAGAACACTAAAACTGGGTAGATATTTTAAATATTACTGCTATTATGTTGCCTGAAACAGGGTCTTTATTTTTTTACACATTATTCATATATTTTCAAAACTCAAACATTAAATGATGGAATAAATATATTTATAATAGAAGATACTAAACCAGTTCCCAGTCCATTATTAGATCACAGAATTATAGGTGCTATTCATAGCCATAATCAATATGCAAATGTAATCTGCAGCAAAGGCATGAATCATAGAGGCCATTTACGGTAGCATGCAATGGCCATGAATAAACGTAACCAAATAAACAAGTAATGAGATATAAATGAGAAATAATGTAAATCGCCTTATGTTAATAAGTCTCTTTCCTACCTGTTTACAATTCAGTCATAATCTGAAACATTTGTGCCATGCGCAGACTCGTTATAAATGGCAGGAGTGTTCCTTTTCTTTATAATTTGCAGTCCATGAAGATGCTTTCCCCATGCTTCTAGCTTTGCTAGT
This sequence comes from Protopterus annectens, assembly GCF_019279795.1. Classification (NCBI taxonomy): domain Eukaryota; kingdom Metazoa; phylum Chordata; order Ceratodontiformes; family Protopteridae; genus Protopterus; species Protopterus annectens. The sequence goes on along the minus strand of NC_056748.1, from coordinate 453,237,194 downwards.
TCCAACTGTAAGTAAATTTATTTCTTAATACTAAACCGTTCTTCATTGTTTTGTCTCTCTCACTTCCTCTCTTGTTTTTGCATTTTTAGGTGATGCTAGATATTCACTGGAGTCATGGTTTATGACACCAGTGAGAAATCCAAATGGCACTGAAGAAGATCATTTTAATACAGCCCTGTCACAGACCCATTTTGTCATTGACAGAGTCTTCAGCATGTTGGAAAGTCAATTTTGGTGCCTGAATGATCCTGGGGGTGCATTTCAGTATGACATAGCTACTGTATGCAGGATGTTTACTGCATTGCATTACATGATTATACACTGCTCTAGTGGTGAAGTGACCCATACGGTAACTGCAGCTCCTAGTTTTAGTCCTATTATGACTAATGATGACCAGCCATCAGCAGTAAGTAGTAAGGGACCCAATGGGGCATATTCATGAACAACATATGGCTAGGCAGGTAAAGAAGTGATGGCTAGGCAGGTAAAGAAGTGTTGTCTAGTCCAGAACCATGACATTCAGATTAATGTCTCCTTTCCTGTAGAAAACACATAGACTATGACTAATGCATGCAGTGATAACTAATGCATGCAGTGATGTACATGGACTATGCTCTGTGGTGAATAACCAGCTGTCACTGTTTATCAGACATTCCCTGTTACCTTTAAATAATTTCTTTATTTCAGAACAGGTACATATATTATTATTTGTAATAAAAGTCATGCTTAAATGCTTACTGATGTCAATTAAGTATCATAAGGCATAATATAAGGAATAACAAAATTTGTAACTGTTTTGTACAAGAAATTATGCTTAGATGGTGTACTTAAGTATGCATATGCCTAATGTCCTGAAGTGATACATTTAATAAAAGATTTTATTTTAGTATTTAGCATGTGTTCATACCTTGCAATTGAATGAAAAATGTATCACATGCTTTGGTATTATATGATGTTTCCTCAGTTTTAACCATTACATATCTGAAATGATTTACTGTTCTCTTTGGCAAGTTGTTTTAGATATATTAATGATGCCGAAGAAGGGATTCAGACAGAGAAGAGACAGTTTTAGTCATTACAATAACTGCATCCTCATGGTAGCTCTTTGGACATACAGCAAATGTTTTTTCTTTGTTTTGAAAAGGTGGAGCCAAACAAGCTGTGATGTCAAAAGCCTGAAGTAACATGTTTATGGATATAAATTGTGTTGGTGAAAGGACCGCACAAGAAGATGGACAGTGATATGGTAGGACATGTCAGAGCAAATGCAAGGCAGAATGCAATTACGATAGCAGGATCAGTATGCAGGGGGATTCCATTAAATGTTTACAGGGTCAGCAGCCCCCCAAAACAAATAGCAATACTTGGGAGGGGTCAATCACTTATTCCTTTAACACCTGATGAGAAATACCTTCTGTACACTGATCAGATTATTTGATTTTTGTCACACACAATAATCTGTGCCCTCAGAGAGATACATTATTATTTGTACCGTGCCAAGGGCAAAGTGGCCACAGCAGTGGTTTACATGGCAGGACACTCACGTATTGTTTTTTCTAAGGAGGCTCCTCGTAACAGGGTGTAGTACTTGCTTTATGTTCTAATTAACTGTCAGCTGTAATACTGATAATGGATAGACAATTAATAGTACAAATCACTACAATCTGAATGTTATGGTGTACAGCTTTCTTTCCACATATTTCCTTTAATTGTATACAACACCACTATTGAAATGAAATGCACGCAGATGAAAAGTGCCTTAGTACTGGGTTACATTCTACATTTACGTTATGTCTTTTTTTTTTTCATTTTTTTTAAATAACTCATTGCCTTTCAAGGTAAACATTGACATTGTTGTGTAAAAGTCAGATTGAAAGTAATGGAAACATCTTGCTTGAATCACAGTAGGTCAAAGTCATATGTGTCATACATGATATTTCCTAACGATAGGGTAGGTGAAGCGGTACATATGATTTTGAGGAGGGGCTGTCATGTGAGCTGGTTGGTGACTTGCTGTGTGATGATCTACATGATCCAGTGATCCTAGATACATTGATCTCACAGTGCTGCAGGACCAGGACCTGGAACGATTTGTTCTGCTGTGTATAGATAAACTCTGACATGGCCTGCATGAAATCTGTTGTACTTGTTCCACTTTACTATTTTCACTACCTGTTGAGAAGTGCTTTTGTTAATTTAGCTACAAGTGCTAGAAACCAATACGTGCTGGCTAATGTGAAAAACTGTTTTTATACCTCAAATTAATCATTGATAATATGCAGTTTGAGTTTTCAAACTTGTATGGAGTTTCTGACATAACTGTTGATTTCTTATATAAGATACCAGTTTCTATTCTTCATCCATCCATCCTCAACCCCTTTTGCACATGGGGTTGGGTATTACTTCCACAGTGACAATCATCTCAAGCCAAAGTTTACACTGCCGAATGGCTAGCCCTGCCATGGTAGTTCATTTGCACCACTCATTCGCACATACACTCTCATCTATGGACAATTTAGAGTGTCAAGTCCACCTACTGCACATCTTGGGAATGTGGGAGGAAACCAGAGCACCCTGAGGAAACCCATGTGACTGGAGGGAGGACATGCAGACTCTGTACAGAAGGCACCCCAGCCAGGAATTGAACCAGAGAACCTCTTGCTGTGAGGTGACAACACTAACTACTGCACCACTGCGGCCACTTATTTCCTCTAAAATAAGAAACCACTAAAACATCATATTTTTATGGTTAACTCTTTTAATATCACTTTCTAATAAATGTGTTTCTTAGAGGAAATAGTATTTGCTTTGTTTTTTTTAATGGTTATTTAAATAAAGCTCCCCATTTGCTATCACACTTTATGCCATTAATGTTTATAGATAATATTTCAGAATCTTCATTTTTTTATTCATCAATTAAATACAACACACACACATATATAAATATATATATATATATATATATATATATATATATATATATGTCACTTACAGACAAAGGTCTATAGTACCAAGTTGATGTAACAACAGGAAGATCAGAACATTAACAGCGTTCCTGCTGTACAAATGTGAAAACCATCTGTATAACATCCTGGTGATTATATATATTAACTCCAAGGTCGCACGATCTCTGGGGAAGGGCACATTCCCTTACTCTGGAGACTGTCAGTTTCAAACACATGGATTTCTCTTTAGTTTTGTACAGCAGGAATACTGTGCTGCTTTCTATGAGATGTTGCCAGTATTGTGCCTTTCATTATTATGAACACTTGATCATGTGTGTGGTCAACATTCTGGTCTTACTCTTCTGAAAGTCTACATTTTGGTACATCAGTTTTCTAAAATATACCCATAAACACACACACACACACACACACACACACACACACACACACACACACACACACACACACACACACACATAAAAACTGTTTCTAAAACAAATCACCACATTAATAATGCATTTGCTCAAATAGAAAATCTTTTTTTTTTATTATGTGCAAAAATACAGAATAAATGTGTATATTTTTAAATGTGAATACAGCCCCCCCCCCCCCCCCCACCACCATCACACACAGAGGAACATGGCTGCTCAGAACTAGCAGATTTCCTCTTTTCTCCAATCTTGAAATTCATCAGTTTCTCTATCTTTCTGCATAAAATTATTTCTGTTCTGCTAGGTGGATTTGCAGCCTGCGAAAAATATTTTTCACTGCAGACAGTATATATGACTGTCACAAGGCTTGCAAGATTGCACCTTCTACCCAGTCTCATATGTCATTGTTTTCCCCATCTTTCTGCATACAATTATCTCTGTTCTGCTTGGTGGATTTGCAGCATGCAAAAAATATTTTTCAGTGCAGTCAGTATATAAGAAAGCCACTAGGTATGCTCGTAAACCGTCTGTACCACTGAACGTGCAGCGGTGCTACTGCTTAAGAAAAAGGACACTTCATATAGTGATGTGCTTCAGACTTGTTAAAGCCATTTTACTTTAATACATATAGCTTTCTTGCCCATGAGCACCATGTCTTAGCTTTAATATATGGATTTCTTACCAATGAGCAACTTTTTAAAATGTTCTCTGCTTCATTGTCCTGTAGAGTCACTCACATTATTTTAGCCAAACCACTAACACTGCTGTTTACATTTTCCCTTACCTCCATTGTCACTGATTGTTTTTCTTGGCTAATACCTCCATCTGTGTGGGGTTCTAACCCGCTTTGTAGTGCTCTCACTACAATCCCCTAACTTACCCCTAATACTCAACCTCTCCATCCTCATTACTATCCCCCTCTTTCTACTAGCTTCACCAATCCCTGCAGTGCTTCATCATCCACTGGCATTCATACAAACCCTTTAAAATCTTATGCCACCTTCCATCCACATGTATTTTTTCTTCTTCCTCACTTACTTTATTCTTCTCTATTGTGATAACTTTACAATCTATACTTTTATTCTGCTTTTCCCCTTGTACAATATTTACTTCTTCCTCCTCAGCAAGTCCTTCTTCAATATTTACCCATCCTTTCATAATATTGATAGAAACATACTACCCACAACCCTTTTATTATACACATCACCCACTTAATCATTCTCTTAATACTTACTTTAATACAAAATTTCACCCTACCACACTACAGTTCTCTGACTCCACTCTATTAAAATCTTAACTTTTCTCCATCTCCAAAAATGGGACCACTCTGCCTTAAAATTGAGAACAATGACATCTGTGCAGTGACAGAGACCTGGTTCAAAGCTCCACAGGGCACCCCTGCATTACCAGGCTATAATTCATACCACACCTTTCGGCCACCAAACCCGGACCAAAACACTAAAGGTGGAGGCGTGTCCATATTCATTAAGGATATCCACACCTCCAAGCTAGTTTCTCAGCATAATGCATCCAAGATTATCCAAGTTTAACTAACCCTGAGCAAAACCGCAATCCTGATTGTAGCTTGCTACAGACCCCCCCACCATGCCCCAGGATTCCCACTCCTCTTTTCTTGATACACTGGAAAATATTAGGGTACAACTCAACACTCTAATAATGGGTGATTTCCACTACCCTACCATTAACTGGGAAAACTACTCATGTACCAACTCTTTTGCTCAACGTTTTCTGGGAATCATCAATTCCAACACTTTGAATCAACTCATCCACACCCGCACCAAGTGCAGCAATATCCTAGACCTGGTCATCACCAACATGGGTGACCGGTGTTCCACACCAGAGGTCAGCTCCTCGTTGGTCAGATCCGACCACAAGCTAATCACCCTAGACATCCACATCCCGCTCCCACCCCCCATTAGGAAAACAACCGTAAAAAATTTCTCCAAAGCCAACTTCACGCTTCTTAAGACAGAAGTGGCAAACTTCACGACACCCATGCAGATGGACAATAGAGGTACGACTGCTGTATCCTACACAAATGCACTTTATAAGCACTTACACGAGTGCATGGATCGTGCTATCCCTAACAGAAACAAGATGCTATCCTCCAAAAAAAGGAAGCCAATCTGGTGGTCTTCTGCCATAAACAAACTCTACAACAGAAGAAAGAAACTGTTGCAAAAAAGAGTAAAATCCCAAGATTGGAGGAACTCCCTGGTCAGCCTCAGTAAGAAGCTGAGATCCCTCATAAAATCCTCCAAAGCTAGTTATGAAAACAAAATTGCCACTGATTCTAAAGACAACCACAAAACATTCTATAGCTATGTCAAAAATCTCAATGGCAACACTCAGATCTGCTCTGAGTTACAGCACAATGACACTAAATATACAGAACCAACTGATATTGCCAACATCCTGGCAGATAGGTTCAGTGCTAACTTTACCCCCCTCTCACCCCCTAAAAGGGCCCATCTTTATACCAGAAGAATGCAAAGTTCCTTTAATCATGGCTGCACAGGTAAAAACTTCACTCTCCAAAGCCAAGAACGCAGCATCCATGGGACCTGACAACATCCCAAGCTGCCTTCTACATGAACTACAGAATGAATTGGCACCCCACCTAAGTACCATGTTCAATCATAGCCTCACCTCAGGCTTTGTGCCCATTGAATGGCGCACTCCACAAAGGGGGGGGGGCCACAACAGACCCCAGGAACTACTGCCCCATTAGCCTGATGAGCCTTGTCTGCAAGGCCATGGAAAGTATCATCATGGAACTCATAAACAAAGACACTGGAGATTTCCAAAGTCTGGACCCCACACAGTTTGGGTTTGTAAAAGGCAGATCATGTCTCCTAAACCTGATAGACTTCTTGGAAGTAGTCACCAAAGCCATAGATGAGGGTAAGGTGGTTCACACAGCCTATCTAGATCTCGCCAAGGCGTTTGACATCATCCCCCACTCTGGAATTATAGATAAACTCACTAAACTAGGTATAAATCCCTATGTCACAAGATGGGTTGCCAACTGGCTTACTGGCAGAACTCACACCGTGAAAGTAGCAGACTCCAAATTAGACTTCAGACCAGTGACAATTGGAGTACCACAGGGTTCAATCCTGGGTCCTCTCCTGTTTGGTATCTACTTCTTTGAAGTACAGGCTAACACAGAAGGTCTTTGGCTAACTAAATTCACAGATGACTGCAAACTAGGTGCCATAACTGAAACTCCTAACGATGTGGACATCCTACAAAAGGGCCTCACTGAGACAGATGCCTAGTGTCAAAGACATGATCTCAAGCTCAATGCCAAAAAGTGCATTGTCATCCTCTTTGGTAAAAACTCTGTACCCATGAACTACCACATAGGCGGTAGTCTACTTAACACTGAAAGTGTGATAAGAGACCTTGGGACACAGGTGGACAGTAGTCTCTCCTTTGATAATCACATCGCCACAGTGGTCAGGAAATCCTTCTATGTGGCACACCTCATCACAAAAGGTTTCTCATCCAGAAAAAAAGAGGTCATTGTTCCCCTCTACTCATCACTCATTAGACCCATTATAGAGTACAACACCCCTTTTGGTATGTACCTCACAAGACATCTACAACAACTGGAAAGGCTGCAAAAATACCACACAAAGAGGATTACTGGCCTCAAACAGATGCCTTACGCAGACCGTCTCAAAAAACTCCAGCTTTACTCCGTCACATATCGCCTACTCAGAGGTGATCTCTGCCTAACATACAAAGCTATGTCAAACCCAGAGCTGTTGGACATGCTCCACTTAAAGAAATACCAGTCCCTCCAAGCTAAACGCTCTAGGGACCTAAATTTTGTCACCACAATAAACAGAACATGCTGGAGGGATAGATTCCTGTCCCAGAGACTTCCCATACTCTGGAACAGACTACCTATCTTTGTCAAACAGAGCTCCTCATTAACACTATTCAAGAAAAATCTTGATGATTGGATGGGTAATAGGAAATTCACCCCGGTGATCAATTCTGTGGTTCTGCTTGACAGGGGCACAGGAAAATAATTTTCTTAGGTGGCGAAAGCCAGGGTACCTTTTTGGCTAGGCTTGTATAGGCCATAGTGCCAATCGCCTAGTACCTACCTATGAACCTATGAATCCCCAGCAAGCCATTTCTACTGTAATCTATTTTCCCCTCATCTTGCTGTCTACTTCTTTAACATCTTTTTCCTTTTCATTCAATTATAATCTTCCATTAACTTTGCTACATTTCTCTCTATCTAGCATATTATTGTTTGGCATCTTCATGTCTCTATTATTCATTTTATGTCACCTTACTAGCTACTATGGTGCTCTCGCACTTTATTCACACTCACACACTACTAGCCACCCTACTTATACTAAAGCTAAGCCATCCTTCATATCTATTTCTTGACATTTATTTAATGTCCAGCCTGTTTACGTTTTCAAATACAGAGCATCTAAGCATTCAGTTCACTTTGACATAACATGGTTACTTTATAAAAAAACTAACTAATCCTAATCTTGTTTTCTCTAAAATAACTCTTTGTGGTGATATCCATCCCATCCGCAGCTCTTTGGCTGCATCAATTCCACCATCCTCTGCCCTTAACTCCTTTAAAATATCCACAGAACATTTCCTTACTTCCATTAACATTCATACTATTCTAAAAAAAGTTACAGCCCTACAAGCACAATTTCTTCAATATTCACCAGATATTACTGTCATTACCAAAATATGGATAAACTCCCATATAAAAGATTCTAAAATTGTAATCCTTGGCTACAATATGATTCAATGTGACAGACTACACAAAAAAAGTGGGAAGCGTTGCAGTTGTATATAATAACTGGCTAAGTTTCTCAACTCTCAAAACTAACATACCAACCTTCCAAAATGCAGAACGTCTTGTTTCTCTTCTCAATGTTAATAACCATGTGAAGCTTTGTAGAGTTACCCTTTACATACTACCAGGTAATGATATTAGCTTATTAGAATAATTTCTTTGCTGGATAACTACAAATGTTTCTATTGAAACCATTATTTTAAGCAGTGTTAATGCTGACTGGTTATCTGTGACACCTAACACCCCAGCTACTATTCTTAAATTGTATGGGTTCAAACAGCTGATCTATTTCCCTACTCAACTCAGGAAAGTGAATCATAAAAAAATGTATCTTTGACTGGATACTTGTCTCTTACCCCAGTAAATATGCTGTCTCAGGGGTGCTACCTAGTGACCATCACCCTATAATCACCAATAGAGAAATCACCCACCAGTTAAAAAAACATCAGTATAGAACTGCCTTAAATCTTTTCCACTTTTATCCTAATCTACTAAAAATCCATCAACTGGTCTCCACACAAAACCCTACTCCTACATTAAGCTTTGCCTCTACCAAACGTAAAAGTGCAAAAGTACTGAACACCCCTGACTGTATCATTCTACAAGAATTCTCATGCAAGAATGGCACAAAGATAAAACCCACTCAAACCTTACATCTACACAAGGAGTTGTGCAACCTCACCAAGAAGCAAAAATTCACCCAGACAAAAAAAATCATTATTCTGACCAACAAGATAATCACAAAAAAATATGAAGAAACTGTGGAGCTCAATTAAGAAAAATGTACAACCTGGCTGTCCTTCCTCACCAAACGACTATTCAGACGTATCTCCCTCAGAAACAGTTATCAAATGTAACACTTTCTTCATCTACATCAAAAGTCTCTTTTGCCTCCAACTCTCCTCAACCATTTACTCTACCTTAAAGCTCTACTAGTCCTGACATCCACACCTTCAATCTTTAACCAGTCTCCACATCATATGTTAAACAGTTACTAAAGAAACTTAAACCTTCTTCTCCTTCTACTGATGATCACCCTGGTGAGTACCTTAAGGTCACTGAAGACTCTGTAGCATATCCAGTCTCAATTATCATTAATAGACCTATTTAAGACTCCCATGTCTCTGCCCTGTGGAAAAAAATCTTCATTGTTCCCTTCCATAAAGCAGGTGCGTCTTCTGAAATCCCTAACTTTGTCAGTTTCTATCATGCCCCCTTTCTAAGATCCTGAAAAAGTGTGCTCATAATTAGTTCCTTCAGTACATCTTGCAAAATTATATCTTAACCTCAACACAGTATGGTTTCCCACCAGATCACGGCACCACTACCGCTCTCCTCAACTTTTCTGACACCATTAATGAGGCTAGAGACCAAAGAAAGTTTATCTCTTTTATGTTTCTTGATCTCTTAAAAGCCTTTGACATAGTGTCACATGAGAAACATCTGACTCAACTGTCCTGTCCTGGCCTTTCCAAAACAACTCTTCTATGGTTTTCTAACTACTTATCTGAAAGATATTGGTCCTTCAAATGTCTTTCTTCTTTACTACCCTTTTCTCCTAGATAAAATGGGTGTTCCCCAGGACTTTATTCTTGGTCAACCATTTTCATCAATAACTTGTATACTCCCCCTCTCAGTAAGCTTACCTTATTCAGTATGTAGATGACTCAACTCTCATCTGTTCAGCTGTCAGCCCACTACAACTGCAATCCATGACACAAAATGTGTCAACATAATCAACATCAAAACCAGATTTTACTTAATCACAAAAAAAAACTAAACTACTGCTATTTCCAAAGTTCCTTGCCAGTGCTAAAAGTAATGCACATTACCTCTTTAAACAAAACAACTATTGACGTAGTTACCTATACCAAATTGCTTGGAGTCATCATAGATGATAACTTAAAGTTTCATCTTCAAGTACAAAACTCTATAAAAATAGATCATCAAAAGCTAGATCTACTATAGGGTGCAAAACATTCTTTTAAGTCCTTACTCCCTCTAGTAGAATCCCCCTAGATAACACTGATCTTTTAACTTCTCCTCTATGGATCACCTGTTTTGATTAACAACCATATCTCCCTTAAATAACTACTGGAGCAATGATATAATAACATTTTCAGCTAATCTACCACATAAAGTTCATCATTGCTCTGTATTATGTGGTCTCAGCTGGATAGAACTTCCACATCAACTAGCACATGCTCAACTTCTTCTAACCCATAAAATACTATATAACCCCTCTAACTGCCCTTCTGTCTCCCCAGTACTTTATCACTATCTCTAAAATCACCTTCTGTACTCTCAAGACAAACACATGCTTGAAATCTGTAAAAAAAAAAAAACAAATAAAAAGTATGGGGCAAAGTTTATACTCTCACTTAATATCCAAACTATGGAACTCTAGTCAAAATTCAGTCAGAGCTATGGCCAGCCTCCATATATTTAAGTTCTCTGTCAAGGAATTTCTCACTTATTCATATCTCTGCCCCTGCACCTTACCTGTATTATCTTTATTAACAAATATTTTACTTACTAGCCTAACCTCTCATCGTACTGTCTATCTATCCCTTTCAACACCTGGCCCTTCACCACTCTTAGGGTGGACTTGTATCTTTTTATTTTTATTTCTTATCATAGCATTAACCACAGATAATCAAATGATCAAACTGCTGAAATATCTCAAAAAGCTTATCTCTTGCATTTGCATGTCTACTTGCTCAATATAAGTGTATCAGCTGTTTGCAATTTGCACATCTGCTGTTCAAGCAGGTCCTTCATATACTGTGTCTAAACTTTCATTAGAATTAAGACGACACTCCACTGGAGATCAGAACAAACAAAAGCACTTCCTGGGTGTGTTTTAACTTCCCCATGAACATCAAATAACAAGCAACCAGATTTGATTATTTCACCAACATATTGCTAAATGATTATAGCCCCCAAGTAAACATTATACAGCAAACATTTCCCATCAGTAAGTGTCATCCAGCTGACACAAAGCAAATCCTTTGTATCATATATGTATTCCTTTAGATATGATTAAAGCAATAAAAACACAGTGGATGGTAGTCAAATCATTTCCATTTTAAAAATACATGCTTTCTTTCTTTTATACCATCTGTTTTAATATAAAAAATGTGCACTTTAAGCATTAGGATTGTGCATGCCTTAATGTGACAAATGTCTCATGTAAAGAACCATTGTCTTACAACTGTTATGAACAACTTGGTGTAACTAAAGGCCATAATTATTCAGATTAGCTTGCATTAAATATCTTGTTATGGATAAAAGATGTTAGTAAACAAGTGAAAAAGTCAATAGCATTTTCTTTCAGTTCCGCTAATCTACAGTCACTGATCACCTCCCTAACTCACATAAATATCATGATGTACCTCTCCCTCATTTTCAAAACACTTCCTGATTCCTTTTATTTTTTATTATATATTCATAATAAACCAATTAATGCATATGCATTATCACATAAAATGTATCATCATGGAGAAACCTTCCACCCTTTCCATTCCTCCTAATCTTTCTTCTTGGCACTTTCGTTATAGCAGTCTGCCCATGAGTTGTTTATACATGAGTTTATTAATTGTAATATGAATTACAATGCATTACAGTATTTATTTATTTATTTGTCTTTCTTGATTGGGAAAGTCCCATTGAGATGCAAATACCCGTTTTCAGCAGAGGCCCAGGTTGAAAAGTTTCACATTCACATTCATAAGTTACAAGTCCTCACAATACATAGACATTTTTATTAAATTATTTTACGTTGTAGATATGTTGTGCCTTTGATTACTATACAGTGCAAGTAAACATGGTGGTGAGCTGTTTAGAAAAATGCGATGTCCAGGGAAAAAAAAGTAAAACAAATGGAAAAAGCATTCATTTACATTTAGTTTTGCAGCTACAAAGTGAAGCAAAAAAAAATGAAACAGAAAAATAAACTAGTTTCATAGAAAAGAAAAAAAAAACAATAGAGAAGTATTGATTGTTTACAGTAGGTGAGAAAAGTGAATTGTACTAAGGTCATCATCATCATGGGTTCTATATATGAGGAGTTACAAATGGTGATTTCATAATTTTAATGATGTCATAACTGTAGTCACATGATCTTTGTAGTGGGTTATTTAAACTGATTGGATTGAATTTGGTTTTATCTGATGAAGTTCAAGTTATTGTACAGGACAAAAGTGCTCATCAATAAATTTAAAATTTATTTTAATAGTGCCCTTTAGTCTGTGCCTACACTGTATAATTTATTCTGGTTCAGACACACACATATATATATATATATATATATATATATATATATATATATATATATATAAATATATGGATTCACTTTATAACCTCGAAATACTGAAATATTGAATTTCAGTATCTCGAGACTATAAAACCGAATCCACAAAACACCAGCGCAAAAAAAACGCGAAATTCACAACACCGAAAACACCGCACACACTATACCACACATACACCACAACACCCACATCACAACATAAACAAGCAAAACTACACACATACACAACTCATACACACATAAGCAGGGGGCAAGCCCCCCTGCACCCATGTGGTGGGCTGCAACCCCACCCCTACTTATATATATATATATATATATATATATATATATATATATATATATATATATATATACTAACTCCGAGATCGCACAAACACAAAACAAAAGCCAACTCACACACGCACATTCTCCGACCCCTCACACACACATCAAACACATCAGCACACTCACATACACTCTAACTACCACTCAAAACCCTTAGAAAACACTTACCTGACATAACACCTACATCCACACATGGCACCGAGCACCATCAAAACACAATCCCGGACATTACGCAGTGTAAGGTCATAACCGCAAATTCGACATATATTCGAGTTCGCGATTATGACCTTTCGCTATTTTTAACATTCGGCTTTATAGTCTCGACATACTGAAGTTCGTCATTTCAGTAATTTGAGGTTATAAAGTGTTTCCATATATATATATATATATATATATATATATATATATATATATATATATAGATATATATATATATATATATATATATATATATATATATACCATCATGATATATGGAACTATGCAAATTATAATCAATTTCTATCTTATCTCTTTCCATAAATATATATAGTAACCACTCCCAAACATAAGTCAAGGTCTTTGATCAAAGATCTACAAAGAAAAACAGAAACCATTTTTCTAATTAAAATCTGCAATAATAATAACAGGAAAAGAAAAAATAATTCCTAAGAAGACGGAAAAGACTCACCTGCTCAACCCCATTAGTGTTTGCATAAAAAAAATATAAACCAAAACAATTCACCAGACGTCCTATAATCTACCATCAAGAGAAACCCTAGAGAAGGTACTGTTGTGTCAACAGTTTCAATATATGTCCCAGAAAGTAACACCACCAAACTGGAACATCTATCGATCACTAAACTGTACACAAGGGGACTCTCCGAAAAGGACTTAATCTGCTCAAACTAGAAACAAAACAACTGCCTAATCTCCTCTAAACAAATGATATCATTAGAAACAGTTTATACCATTGGAATACTGTAATCCTAGAAGCTACATTAAGTAAACGCTTTACATTAATAGAAAGTATAGTGTGCTTCATCCATTACCATTCTGTACCTTTCTTTTTCAATATTCTCTTCTCTTTTTCACTCTTACCCCTATTGTTCTATCATCTCCATTTAATCTATCAGATTTATATGTCATAAAATAGAACACAAGTTCATAGGTTATAGATATGTTCTAGGCTAATGACCACTGGGGCCTTTTTAAGCTAAACCATGCATCACAAATCTCTGACAAATTCTGGTACCCTTGGTAACACTTTACTTACACATGTTTTCACATTATTTTGGGGAATCAAACTCAATCCCATCAGAAAAGGAGCAGTTTATTCTCCTCTGCACAAAGGTGGCTTCTCCCTTATTCACCCCATACTACACTTACATGCCCTCTTTTTGTTTCCTCTCTTTTGCCATCTCCTTTCTGATAATCTTACTTTAATAGGAAGATTACTGTCTGCCTTCCAGAGTGATTTTTGGAATACTACTTTGGCAGGTAAACGTATCAGGACAACTCCTTCATCAGAACTGAGGGATATACAGCTGCTTCTACTATGACACAAAGTGACTCATGCAACTCTTCCTACTTCATGAAAGGACTGGTACAATCAGCTGCTAAACAGTGGCTATGCCATTAATGCCTACACTGATTATGACCTCTTGGCTACCCATGGATTACAGCAGAGGAACCTTGCATACTGCTTCCTCCCACAATGGACAGACTTACTTTGGTGGTGCTCACTTAATTGCCTTCCATCCAGAGGATATTATTTTCTGCTCCCTAAGGATCAGCATTCCTGCTTTCGGGCTGATTGCCACGGCATAGAAGATGCCCAACATATCTTTATCAACTGTCAGTGAATACAGCCCTTTCTGGATTATTTGCGACATAAGTACACTGTTCCATTACTTTTTCCTATCACCATACACAAATGTTTATATGGGAACTATGGCTGCTTCTGGAATGAGCAGGTTAAACATGCAGACTTTTTGTTAGTTTCTGTAATGCACCTTTTGTGGTGCAGCCACTGCAATGAAGCGAGGACTGGCAAGCCATATTCTTTGACACTTTCAGTCTGCATGCTACAATCATGGCTGGCACAACATTCTTGGACTATATGAACATATGTTGAAATCAACACAAACCATCAAACTGGTTAACACATCATCTTAGTATATCTTAACTTTTTATCTCAAGGCCTTCTTTGTTGAGTTGTTTGTGTTGCCTTTTCTTTTCCTCTGATGTGGTCTGCTTCATTACATAGCTAAAATGCTTTATTACATGTAATGTTTCTTTTCATTCTTTAATAAACGTACGTATTACATCAGTGGCATTCTGTCATGCCAGACTGCTACATTGATAGTATCTGTAACATCCACATCTGTAACCTGATTATGATCTGTCACAACAGATTTAACCTGTAAAAAATGGCCCTCACTTTTCTGATGACAATCAGCCCAAGGGTGTCTTTTACCATGGCATATAGAACATTCTAAAATACAGTTCAGGACATTGTGATATTGTGTCCCCTTTGGCCACATTATTGACATAAACCTTTAGGGCACTCAGGAATTAAATGAGAAGCAGATCCACAGTGGAAACTCATTTTCTGTTGTCCTGCCCACGGAAGTGTACCACTAATCCCATGTATAGTACCCACACATGAAGTATAAAGCACCTCATTATCATTATCGTGTAAAGTGAGCCACGGGTCCTATGCCATCATCCACAAATGCCTGTCATCTTACACTTTCCCAATAGAATACATAGATTTACGTCAAATCAGAAATAACTCTGAATGGTCATTGTCAGTGGTGGAACAGGAAGCACATTTACCTTTGATGCAGAAGACCGGCTGAGTTAACTACATAAATCAGGCAGTTTCCTCGTCTGTTCAGTATTATGCCCAGTACTAATTGTTAACAATGCATCACATTTACTACTCAGTGCACACTTCTGCCTAACAGTGTTCTTCATTTCAGCTTCTTTACCAACTTATCCATTTATCACATGCTTTACAGCTGATTTGGATATATATATATATATATATATATATATATATATATATATATACATATATATATTTTTTGTATATATATATATTGTAAAGGGGTGGCGTAAGCCACAAAACGATGGGCTAGGCTTGTAAATGCCCTCGGGCAGATAGCCTAGTATGAACCTTTGAACCTATGAACCTATATATATATATATATATATATATAGAGAGAGAGAGAGAGCGTGCTGGTTAATAAAACCTCAGTCTTTTCTTATAATGAGCATGTTTTGATGGACATAGTGTGCCCATGGTATCCTTTTTCTTCTTTTTTGTAATCCCAGTGAGGTTTTGTTTTCTAAATACTCTTGCTGTCCAAATAAAATGCTATAAGCCTACCCTTTTAAAGTTTGAATTTTACCCACTTTGATACCTAAAGAAAATGGTGTTTAGATTAACAAATGTACCTGTTTAGAAATTCTTCTTCTGTAAACCTCAACCATAGCATACTTCTTCTCTGCACAAAACTACTTTGCATGTTTCCTGTTTCCACAGCTAAAGACGATAGCCTGTGTTTATTTGGCAAAGCGCATTCATTCACACGCTCATATATACAGAATGTTACTGTACTTCCTTTATCCCTCTGTACACCTAATCATATTGGTATCCAACAACTTCGTTTTACTTCTTTTTGTAATATCTGGTAACCACAAACTTTTATTGTTATACTAAATGTCGTTTCAAATGTGCTTAACAGAATCATTCACAAAGATTCAGGATAATGATATTTTTTGGTTCCAACATTCATCGCATTTCCAAGAAAGGATTAGTCACCAGTTCTGACCCATTAAATTCCATTACTTCCAGCTTCATATTGTTAGAAGTCTCCATCTCTCCTGTCTGCTCCTCTTCACTTACACACAGTTTCTCCATGGTCGAAGTGCTGCAGCACAACACCACCCCATAATGAAAAGAGGGAGATTTCTCTGGTACCCTGAGCAAATAACTTCCATGCAATACCAGGACTACCTTAGGGCTCCTCTAAAGATTGATCATGCACAGTAGGAATAACAAGGTCAGCCTAAATAAATGCATTGCAGCTCATTATAACTATCTCAATCTACGTTTGTATCAATCATTCATACAAGTTTCCAATTATAATTGAATTATAGAATCGGTATCTTCCACTTGTAAGTGCTCTGTCTATATGTATTTAGTTCTAAAACAAACTTTCGAAGTTCTCATCTGAAAATAAGTCGTGCCTAGTAGGAATAACATGGTCCACCAAAAAAAAAAAAAAAAAACTTTTGCTCATTATAGCCATCTCAGCCTACTTCTGTATCAGCTATTCAAGTCTGCCTGTAATTATAACTGAATTATACAGTCAGTATCTGCCATCCATAAGTGATCCGTCTGTACTTTGTTCTAAAATAAACTTCCTGGTTCTACACGTGATTCCTTTTACACCTCTTACGACTCATTTTAAAATGATTTTTGATGCCTATAAGCAGATCTTGACAGCCACACGTGCCAGAAGTATTATATTCCTGGTCATCTTTTAAATCTGCTTGTACTTGTACGGTTTTAAATACTTTTGGTTTGAACTTTTCTGTCTCCCTCCCTCTGTGTGTTTGTTTGTGTGGATGCATGTGTGTTGGCTTGCTTTTGTGTACAAGCAACATCTTGCTCCAGTCAAGCACCTTAGCAGATCATTTGCAAAGTCTTCAAAATTTCAAATGGATCTCCTGACCGTGATAAGATGGAGTCAAATTGAGAGTTGCAGTATATAAATGAGAAGTATGTCATAGAGTTGTAGCAGCAAGTGTGAATACATTATTCAGCAATGAGAGCTCTAACAGATATATGGTTTATTAGATAAAGTTAATAAGTAACAGAAGAATGTAGTTCCATGCATTTATTGTTAGTGTTACAGAGGAGGCAATCCTCATGCGCTGCAGTTGAAAGGAAAGTTTCTGCCATTTTGTTCATCTGAGACAGTGTGCGTGGATTTAAATCTGCAACTTGAAATGCTGTCTGGAAAAATTTAAATATTATCCCTTTTTTGATCAAATCAAAGAACAGAGAATCACACTTTATTATTTTTTATATAAAAAAAAAACACAACTCAAAAAAGTATAAAATCATAAAAAATATCTGTTAAGTGAGCAAATCCCATGTGGGGAAGCTTACCCTCACACCCTCTGACATATGTAGGCCGACTCCATAGTTATATGACAGTAGGGGGAAAGTACAGTTCATCAATGTAGTTTCAATAAACTGCAGTATAGCACAAACAAAGAGAAAGCTGCCTGATGAAACAGTGCATGTTACTTTACCATCACCATTAAGTGAACATCGATGCATAAGTGTAAAACAGAAACAAAGCATCCCAGCAGCAGTCAGGAACCCTTCTTGTTTTTATTCTGCAGTACAGGGTCAAATATTAGTTTTGGCAGACATTTAATAATGTTGTATACTGTTGTCCATCATGATTATATACAAAGAAAAACAAGACTGCACTTGTTTCAGATGTTAACTTTGTGACATATTTTGAATATAAATGAAAAAGACACAGCAACACACCCACAAGATAAACGCTTCGTTACAGAAAAAGCAGATCATCTTCAGAATTATAGTGATTGTAACGAAGCAACCAAGTTTATTTTATTTTGAATATGTTTAGCATACAACATGCTTCAATATGTATTGTGCAAAACTGTATTAGTATTAGTGCGCATTGAGCAAAACGATATCATGATATAGCAATGCACATACTGATATGCCTTGTTTGCAGAACATTGATATTGGCATTGTTAAGTTAGAATACTGTAGCATTATTTTAGTATGGAGTGTTTTAATGTATATTACACAATGCAGTGATACCATTAGTGTGAGCTGGAAAAATGTGTATCATGAAAGCAGTATCTTCATTAAAATATACATCGTGCAATATAGTACAACTGTCATTGTAATACTAAAGGATACCATCAGACCTGCTGCATGTATTTTACTATGCAAACCCTTGTATTGCACAAATCACTGCTACTGGCATTATGTATTGGGTAATAGGCTGCCATAGAATATTATTTATTATAATATATATACTGTGCAAAGCAATAATATTGTCAATGAAGTACTAAAGTTTTCCATCCATCCTGCATTCATCTTTATTATACAAAACAAGTGCATTACATAAAGCTGTGCTATTGTCTGTACATATTGACCAAATGGATGGCATGGAATGTCAGTACATTCACTACAATGCATGCTGCATAAACCAGTGCTATGGCTACTGTAATACAGTATTAGAATATACTGTCAGGCTTACACAAGAAAAGATATACTTCCTATCCTTTCTGCATGTGTTTTCACTGTGCAATCTGTGCATTGTGCAAGTCGGGCAGCATTAATGTTAGTGTATATAGGGCAAATGGATATAACAGAAGAGCAAGCAAACTCATTACAATATGTGTTGTGCAAAACAGTGCCTTTGGCAGTTTAATGGTTTTTTTTCCCACATTCTGCATTTCTCTTTAATGTCCAAACCTGTGTACTGTATAAACAGTGCTATTTTTAGATTATTTTAAACAAATGGGTATCACTGAAAAGTAATACATTCATCACAGTATATTTTGTGCAAAGCTATTAAAACATATTGTCAGCCCTACACTTGTTAAACTATGGCCAATATTCATAGTCTGGGCCTTTGCATTTTCGTAGCAGTAATCCCAGAAAATTGGTGCTATATAGTTATGTAAATCATGATCTTTCAGGATGACTATGAAAACGCAGAGGCATTTTGTTAACTACACCTCCCTATCGCAAAAGCTTAATATGCTTAAGGCATAAATGATAGGGGACAGCCGATACCCAGGTAAGGGGCATTACACATTTATGTTTCATTAGGATTCATAGAGATGAATCTAAAATTAGCTCATTTGCATATTAAACATGTAAATAGTCCTAAACTTACACCAGTAAGCAGCAATTTACCATGAGAAATATGGAGTTGCGAGGGGAAGGGAAAAAGGGAAAATGTTATGACTTGCATTTTAAAAGGAGGTACAATTATTTACTTTACTTAAAGAAATTGTTTTTATTGTTTTTAGTGCTTGTGCATACATTGACAAACTACTGAAGGGATTGTTAAAAGAAATGTTTAATTTTGGTGTCAGTGAAGTGCTTGTGTATACTTGGGTAAATTACTGAAGAGATCGCTTGGGGCAATTTTTAATTTTGGTACTTGCATACTTAAACATAATGCTGAAGGGATTCCTGGGAGAAATGTTTCATTATGGTGCATGTGTATACCTGGACATAGTGCTAAACGGATCAGTGGGGAAATACTTCATTATGGTATTTGTGCAAACTTTGGCATAGTACTGAAAGGATATTATAACCACCTTAGTCCAAGCTTTGTATTAGTATAATATCTCTAAGGATGCGCAATAGCAAGTCCCACCAAAATCCCGTCCACTGTCAGCAATCAGTGACATCTTAGTAAACTTGAATAATATTCATACCGATGGTGGCATGAATATTCATTGCCTATTCGTAGTTTAACCTTTTCCTCAATGTACTGCAATCTCGGAGTTGGAATATTGAATTTGTGGGGGTGCAGGGGGGCTCCCCCCTGCAAAAACGAAAGAGAAACAAATAATAGCACTATAACTGCAAGTATTTTTTTCTTCATTTTTTCAAGGGGGGACAGCCCGCAAAGTTCTTCCCTGACATGACTCCTCATCTTCCTCACAAACAGAGTGCAGGCAGTAAAGTAACAGAAATAAGCACACTCCTCATATCTGCCCATTTAAGTAAGTGTCTCATAAGGCTCTATTCTAGGACCAATACTCTTCAATATTTTCATCAATGAATTACACACATCTGCCACAGATACCTCACTCATAGAATAATAGAATATGCAGATGAATCTACCCTCATGCATACCTCTACAACCCCACTAAAACTCACATCCAAAACTTATAATGCTTTCTTCTCAATTAAATCCTAGCATTCCAAATCTTATCTCCTGCTAAATGCAATGCTAACAAAATACTATTTTTCACTCCTACAACACTCACTAGCAGAAGAAAAGTCTTAATCACTTCAACTAACAACATATCAATTGACTTTGTCTCTAACAGAATGCTGCTTGGTGTCACCATTAATAAACTTCTGAAGTTTGATATTCACATGAAGCTATTACAAAAAACTCCAAAAACTGTGACTACTATATACAGCAAACATTTTCAAGTAACAATTCTAAAAAAATAGCCTTGGCATTTCTCCTGCTTTCATTGTTATACATTGTCCCCATATTCACCAATGTACATCTTGCCCTCCTGACTGAAATGTACCAGTACTGTACTGTGTTCACACTAAACCGCATTGCAAAATGTCACCACTGCTGGACTCTAAAATAACGTCACTGACTCAAATTCAAATATTACCTATCTGTATTACAGCTGGCAATATTCTTTAAAGTTATACATAAACTCCATAGCTACCAAGCAGCACAGAATGTCACACATCTCTATAGGTAAATGCTAGGCTACCAGTCTGCATACCATTACAGGCTTAGCTAATAACCAGATGTCAAAATCAAACCCTGTAAGTTGTATCTGTAGGTTTAAGACCTTAACCATTATGTCAATACTCACACTTGCTTGATGTTTTAGATCCACTTAAGAATATCCAAGACCAACAGCAGGGTTGTCAGGTCCCTATACAGCTGAGCACATTGCTATGATCTGGAACATCATTCCCACTGCTATTAAACACCAACCTAACCCACAGAAGATAAAAACTCTTAGAAAACAACTCTACAGCAATGTTTGGCTCTGCTCCATTATAACCCTTGGATAATCTGCCCCATTTGTCATATTACTTGCCTAAATTCTAACAAGCATCCCATGTAGTAATTTTGGGTGGATTTTTCTTTTCTTAGTCCTATGCATTGATATTGCACAGGTCTCTTTACTTTACTCTATATTTGCCTTTCCTATGCATCTCAGCTACTTATGTACTGATGCCATCCCCTATGCCTCAGTTTCTGTTTAACTAGTGCTTTACTATTTCTGAGCCATGACTCCTTGCTGCAATATATAATTTAACTTAACAAAACGTATGCTTCTATGAATCCTTAAATAGCCGTGCTAGGTTACCCTTATTATTGGTTTTATTTTCCTCACTGTGTAATTTTATTTCATTAATGCTTGCTTAACTCTCATATATTGTCACACTCTATAAACTTGTTTCTGAAAAAAATATGTTATTCAGGTTAATGCATTCCTCAGTTCCTGTCTACTACTTGAGACTATATGAAAATTATATATTATTCATATAGAGACCATAGAGACATATATTGTTCATTTTGGGTCTTTTTTCCCTAGGCCTAAACTGAAAAGGGACATACTTTTCAACTTCTAAGAGTAAGAACTCTGGACAAAGCCTTAAACAATGGGAGAGAAAAGACCAAAAATAAGGACAATTTTTAAATATAGCTAATACAGACGGAATGTTGCTAGAATAACAGGTTTTGTATTAGCATGCATTTTCTGATGGGTATGATGTCTGAAACTCAAATGTTTGTCATTATTTTCTGAGATCTCAGTGATTCACCAGACAACCAAAGATTTTATGAGGAACGAACCAAAAGCAAAAAGAAAAAATCTGGACATTCTGCAAAAATCTGGACAGTCCAGTGATATAAAAATGGCTACTACCACCCTGATGGACTTTCCCAGTCATCAAAATAAAAGAAATACATACATAATGTTTACATTCCTTTATGCCTCACCACTTAAAAAATTCAGACTTTACAAGATTGTGGATCTTCTTTTTGTATAATTAAATTAAAATGCAAAACATACTAACCCAACTTAAGGTTTCATTAACACAAGTGGTAACACATTGAAATAGTTTTTTTTGTTTGTTTGTTTGTTTATAAAATAAATGATACCTTATGAAAGAATACATCTTGCAGCAGAGTCTGTGCCAGAAGGGCAAAGTAGGGCAGCAAGCTGGACCACTATTATTGGCAAACCATCTATAAACACTGGCATTGCCAGATCTGGAAATTCAGTAGCCATCATCAGCATAAGCACAGTGACCCCAGAAAATGCATTCTGCCCTCCCCCAGCAGTTGAAAACTCAAATTAAAGAAAAGAAAGTTATGGATTTTAGTAAGTAATGCATTACTTTTTACATTATTTAATGCATATTGCTAATACATTTTTATAATACTCTAATCAAGCTTACTGTTTTATACGGTTCAAGATTATTCTGGAACGTCTGTTATTCTAACAGGCAGTAGAGTGATTTGTTTCCTCTTAAAACCACTTTTAACTAACTGAAGACAAAGTCAGCCCGATTCCAAAAAGAGTTTTTCTCAGTGTAACTGACTTACTTCAATGTATTGCCTATCTATAAACAGGCTAGCTCCAGGGCAGGATTTCAAAAGACCTGCTCTCAGTGTAAGTGGTGACTTACATTAACATAAAGTCTTTTGGAATATGGCCCAGTTTTTGTTTCTCCTAACCCTCAAACTCCCCTGACTTATATATTGCAGATCCACAGTGAAAAATGGAAATTCACAGTTTGCACAAAATGAAGTTCATCATGACCATTCGTAATTGTATGATTAGGATCATACAAGTTGTGGAAATCACTGGAGTTATAAGAAACAAAGCTTTGAGGCTATCTCTGCCTTGCCAATACCCACCATTAGGCCTTACCATTCATTTCAAGGCCAGCCATACTAAGAGATAATTTATGTACTGGTATCCTGTTGCCCAGCTGCTTTTTACATGCAGACAGTGTTTCACACTGCTTAACTTGAAGAAGGAGTTTGTTCTAGAGTAGGAGTAGGTATTGTTTACCTTGAATATCCCTCTTCCTGGTCTTGTTTACTTGTTCGAATCAGTTTAAGCCTCTGACCCTAATGTTAACTGCATCGCTTGGTTTACTGAAATATAAGAGTTCTTGGACTATTGGATCTCTATGGCCCTATAAGTAAAGCACAAGCAATCCCTAAGGAGTCGGTATGAAACAGTGACAAAACATTCTGTCTTTCCTGGTAATTAAAGTCTTTTAAGCCTGTGATTTTTTTAGTTACAAATTGCTGGGATCATTACAATTGTTTGTAATTGTAATCGTACTCAATGATGGCTCTAAATAGTGAGGAGCATAAGGAGGAGAGGACTTATTTAGATCTGGAAGATCTATGAGCTGTGCAAGGTAAAAGTATTTCCTAACTACCTTTTCTATATGATGGTCAAACATAACAAAGCCATCCACCCACATTCCCAGTTCTCACACAATATTTTCATTTTGAAGTGGAGTATCAATGCTAGGGGTGCTTACTAAATGCTACAATGGTACACTTTTTGACACCGAGTTTGAGCCCATTTCTAGTTCATCAGCTATTGATAAGTACAAGCTCATGCTGGCGTCAATCTGTATCACACGGTGGAATTGAAAACAATTCCAAGCTTACAGTCATCAGCAAACTTTGCTAACAAGATATCCATATATGAAAACTGACAATTGGAGAAGTAGGAACCAAACAGCAGAGGTCTCAAAACTGATCCCTGTGAGACTTCACTGGTTACTTCCATGTTCTTAGAGGATGCCCCCCGAGTCTCATAGTATCAGCCCTATCTGTAAGCTAGTTGGCTAGCTACTTAATGACATTAGGGTCAATTTGGAGTTCATTCAATCTGTTTATTATATTTGCATGTAGTATGGTGTCAGATGTCTTACTGAGGCCAAAGCACTCTGTGTAAACAGCTTGCCCACAGTCAACAACCTGAATAACCATGTCAAAGAAGTTTACAAGCTTCATTAGACAGGCTGTACCAGTTACAGAGCCAAACCACTGCAGGTTGACTCAGATAAGGTTTTTCATATTATACTTAATTAGGCCTATTATGATACAGTCTGTGGCTGTGCATAATATGAGCTGTTAGGCTGATGGGTATGTAATTCCCTGGGTCTGAACTATGACGTAACATCAGTGGTGTTGCACTCCTGTGGGACAAAGTCAGTTGATAGGCTTAGGTTGAAGAGTTTGAGGAGTGGGTCTACTAATGGTTGCTTAGTGGTATTCATTAGGCAACCTGGTATATTGGCAGGCCCAATGGTTGAGGTATTATTCATTTTGGAGTATGCCTTCTGTGTTTGGTAACATGATTCAATCAGGGATAGGTGGGTTTAGATATCTCAGGGTGAAATTGGCACTAAGTGTATTAGGCAGTATGTCTGAGATAACCACTGGATTGTTGTAGCTGGTAATATTTTTTATTTTTCTTATATAACTAAGGAGGGATTTGTTGTTGTTTTATACTTTGGTGGCCAGGGATAATGGTTAAGGTGTTTATCTTACAGACACAAGACACAGGATTTGAGTATCACCTTTGAAGGGAGATTGGTTATTTTTAAAATGGCCTCTAAGAGCAGCTAGCCTAGTACTTACCTCGGACTATGTTCAATGGGTGATTTATTTTTATGCCCTGTTTTATCCATTTATCTATTTGTTGTTTTTCTTAGTTCAGGGGGTCATTTGTACTACTATACAATTTTTCAAGATTCTTCCTTTTATTATGTAGTTTATTTATGCTAGAGGACCATTTCAGATTGTTGGTGTATTCCTCTTTATAACAACAGCAGAGAAAACATGTAGTTGAGAGAGTTAACATCAATGGAAGTACATTTCATACAGTATATATCTTTATATCAATATATGTGTGCCTGTGTATACACATGCATGCACACAGACACACACACATACAAAAATAGAGATGTGTGTGTGTGTAATTATCTATAGGTATCATCAAAAGAAAGGATAAAAAGGTAAGACAGAAAAGCTGGATAGCTAACAATAATATATTTATTATAATATATATTTACCATCTCAAAAGTGCTTACTCCTCTCTGTACTGTTCTTGTCTAGTCCTAACACCACTCTTAAGTATCCAACTGCCGTACCACCTTTAACATTCTTGTAAGAAAAGCGCAGTCCAGGTCTGAACTGTCTGCAAACAGCTACAGTTAACTTTGAGTATGTGTCTACCTGTTTGAGCCAATATTCATTTTCCCCTGGAGAGCACTCTGCTTTGGTTGTAAGCAGCCCCCCCCCCCCACACACACACACACACACACACACACACACACACACACACACACACACACACACACACACACACACACACACACACACACACACACACACATCTTCCACTTTCTCTTATTCCCTTCTGTTAGCAAATAGCATCCATAACTGATCAATACTGTGTGTTTGTTAATTTAAACTATGACCACAGTAGCCTACTGATACAAGGTTATCCTGATGTTCATCGTGTTTCACTGTTGCAGTCATGACTGTAGGGCTCTCCCCTGCCAGCAGGCAGCCCTCGGTCGGCCAGAATCCCAAAGTCTGGGTCCGGCATCGGCTGTTCAACCATGCTCCCTCACGTCAGAGCACCAGGAGTACAAAGCTGACAGCCAACGCCATCTTCTCCAGTCTTTCTTGCCATGCGGTGATAGCATTTCGCAAGTGCCGGTCGGCTGACTCCTGACAAATTTTTCTGATATACTTCGGTCCGAAGACTTTCTTCTCCACTCAGAGCTAAGTACCCCGTTGGGGAAACTTTTTTTCTTGCTCCACTCCGATGTCAGAAAAAGTTAATAATTGCATTTCATGTGGGAAGCAAATACCTCATAAGGATTTTCATTCTTACTGTATTCCTTACTTTGGCCCTGAGCACGATGTAGCTAGTTGTCGGTTTTGTGCTAGATTCAATCAATGTACAATTAAGCGAAGGTACGATTTTGCTTTTCATTACTTCGGTAAACGCTTTAACTACAAAATATCGTCGGATACGGTCCCAGCTACCGGAGTTCACAAACATCGCAAGGATAAAGACAGGCCTCCAAGGTCCAAATCTGATGGTAGCGCACAAGCGGAGCCAGCTTCAGGTTCGGCCGTCGTCAGTGAGGCACTTTTGCAGCCCCTGTCGTCGGCCATTTCAGAACTGATGGCCGAAACAGACTCTCATGAGGAGCCAACCAGGCCTTTAAATATTTCTGTTGCAGGACCTTTGGACAATGCTCCTTTGGATGGGTCTGGAGCCACTGTGCAGGTACCGGCTTCCGAAGGGGTTTTCAGGCCTACTCAGCTACTAGTAAAGGCAAAGCCAAAGACAAAGGCAAAGACTCCTTCTAAATAAGACTTCAACACAGGCCTCTTCTGAACTGGCTCCCAAGTCACAGAAACAGTTACTCAAGATGGCGGAGGATTTACTTACTATGATTAGGGGTTCACATCCCCCTCCAGACAAAAGGCCAAGGCAGGATGTTTATTATGATTCCTCTGATCAGGCTTCTGTTTCCTCAGTTTCTTCTTCTGATCAGGAATATTCTTTCCCTCCTGATGAGGATTCTGAAGCTGAAGAATCCATTCCTTCAGCTTCTCCCCCTGAGGATTTCTCTTTTGGGGAAACTTTGCATGAAATGAGGGAACATTTCCACTGGGAAGGACAGGAGTATTCAGAATCCAAGAAAAGACTGAGGGATTTTCTTTTTCTTCCCCAACATAGACCCCTGGCTATTCCTCCTGTTTTGGATATTGTGGATGATGCCTTTTCGGAGGCTAACTTAACCCCTGACTCTTTTCCTCCTGCTCCTGTTAAACCTGATAGATATTACAGGGTTCATGATTCCCATCAGTTTTTATACAAGAACCCTTCTGCTGACCCTGAAACCATTTCTCAGGGTCCTAAGGGAGTTAAGGCCGCTTCTGCCAAAAATCCCATTCCTACTGAAAAGGATTCTCGATCCTTAGAAAGATGGGGCAAAAAGGTGTACACGTTTGCTACTTTGTCCATTAGGGCTTTAAACTGTCAGTTTCATATGCTTAAATACCAGCAATTTCTCTTGTCTGTCTTAAAACAAAAGCTTACTTCCATTTCTGCCTGTGCAGATGATAAGGAATTACATGACTTATTGCATGCCACTGAACAGGTTGGGAAGCATGGTTTACACTGTGGATTTGATGCCTTGGAGGCTTCTTGTAGGGCTGCGGCCTCTGGCACAGTCATTAGAAGGCATGCATGGCTAAAGAAACAAAATTTACCTGAACAAGTAAAGGCTAAATTATTGGATGCTCCTGTTCAGCATAATGTTTTATTTGGATCAAAAGCTGAAGAGGTGATTAAAAAGATGGAGGATAAGGCAAAATCCATGCAAACAGTTAAAGATTTCTTACAAGTACAGCCACCTAGATTTAGCAGGACTTGGCCTTCAAAAAATTGGTCCTTTCCCACTTCAGACAGGCCTCAGAGGGGTAGATATAGATGCTCCAGAGGGAGGCCTCAAACACAAGCTGCTTATAGACCAAGACAGTGGACTGCTTCCACCCCTAGGGGAGGAGAGGACAGGTCACAATCTCAAAGGAAACAAACTCAATGACTCCCTCTGTTGGGCTACAGGAACTTCTTGCCTGGAAGCCCCTCTCAGAGGAAAACTCTCTCTTTTTTATCAAAATTGGACTCAAATAACCCAATACAAGTGGGTTTTGGATGTGGTTTTAAGAGGTTACAAATTCCATTTTCATACCTTGCCAAGGCCAAGCGGATGGCCAGACCTTCCAAAACATCAATGGGCGGAGGCCTTAAACCAGGTGGAAGCTCTTTTGGCTATGAATGCCATAGAACTGGTTCCTCTTTCAGAGATGGGAAAAGGTTTTTACTCAAGGCTCTTTCTAGTCCCAAGGAAGCAAAACTCATGGAGACTCATTCTGGATCTGTCGGTCTTGAACACCTTTCTAGAGATTCCAAAATTCAAGATGCTTACTCTACAGCAGCTACTTCCAATGCTGTCCAAAGATGCATAGATGGTAACTTTGGATTTAAAGGAGGCATATTTACACATTCCCATCAGGCAGGATCGCAGAAAATACCTCAGGTTCAAGGCCGGATCGAGGCACTTTCAATTCTTTGCGCTGCCCTTTGGATTGTCTACTGCGCCCAGGGTCTTCACCAAATGCCTGGCTCCAGTAGTAGCTTACTGCAGACTCAAGGGAATTCAAATTTACCCTTATCTGGATGATTGTCTAATTCAGGCAGACAGCAAGGATGCCTTACTCCAGCATCTAGAATTTGTACAGAACCTCCTCAAGTTCCTGGGATTCTCTGTAAACGTAAAAAAGTCAAATTTGACACCATCACAACAGATAACTTTTCTGGGTGCTCTTCTAAACACCACAACCCAGATGGCATTTCTGACATCCGAAAAACAATTACAGCTGGCTTCAACTTTCAGAACCTTGGAAACTCTAACTCAACTATCTGCAAGGAAATTCCTGCAGGCTTTGGGTTACATGGCCTCCTGCATCCTTCTCGTACCATATGCAAGACTACACATGAGGAAAATACAGTGGTACCTAAAAAGTGTATGGTCTCAGCATTGCCACAGTTTAGACATACTGATCTCCGTCCTTCCTTGCCTTCAAAAGGAATTTCTTTGGTGGTCCAGGGCATGTGCTCTAAACAAAGGGAAACCCTTCCGTCTGCCTCCTGCCATTCAGATTCTAACCACGGACGCCTTGGATTATGCTTGGGGAGCCCATTTTCAGGGCAATTGTTTGCAGGGCCTTTGGACAAAGGATCAGAAGCACCTGCATATCAATTTAAAGGAAATGTTAGCCATTCAGAAAGCTCTATTGGCCTTCAGGAATCTTTTACAACCAGGACAACTGCTAATACGGACAGACAACACCACAGTTATGTGGTACATAAACAAGCAAGGGGGATCTCATTCCTACCCCCTTTGCAGACTAGCCATGGATCTATGGAACACAGCTCTAGCTTGCAATTTGGATCTTCAAGCTCAGTTTCTACCAGGGAAACAAAACTTCCTGGCAGACAGTCTGAGCAGAAACCTTTTGGATCCACACGAGTGGATGCTGGACACCAAAATATTCAGGATGATAACAGCAGTCTGGGG
Source organism: Protopterus annectens (assembly GCF_019279795.1). Taxonomy (NCBI): domain Eukaryota; kingdom Metazoa; phylum Chordata; order Ceratodontiformes; family Protopteridae; genus Protopterus; species Protopterus annectens. The sequence goes on along the minus strand of NC_056748.1, from coordinate 453,207,334 downwards.
ATGTCCTCACATAGACCTCTTTGCATCCCATCTCAATCATCAACTACAGAATTTTTGCACCAGGACTTTCCACAGAGAAGCTTGGAAAGTGGACGCCCTGTCATTCAGTTGGGGGAACCTCTCGGGATATGCCTCTTCCTCTTCTTCCACGGGTTTTATTGAAGATAAAACAGGACAAGCCCAAGATGATAATCTTGCTGGCTCCAAATTGGCCTCGGCAGTTTTGGTATCCAACTCTAAAAAACCTATGCCTGGAGCCACCTTGGGTTTTACCTCAGTCTCCGAACCTTCTGTCCCAACATCAGGGTCAGGTTCTACACTCTCATGTCAGACCTCTCAGCCTGGCGGCCTGGTTAATCCAGGGCCTTTGATTTCTTCTTTACTGCCCAAGCAGGTTATGGATGTCATTTTAGAAGCCAGACGTCCTAGCACTAGAAAATCTTATGCAGGAAAATGGAAAAGATTTTGTTCCTGGATGCAGACTCAGGATTCTGATCCTCTTCTTCCTAACATTTCTTTAATTTTACTTTACTTGACAGATCTCTTACATAAGGGTCTCTCTTTCTCTTCCATTAAGATACATGCCTCTGCTATTTCTGCTCATTACAATTCAGACCCTCCCATCTCTTCCCATCAGCTCATGAGACAGTTTCTCAGAGGAGCTAAGAACTTAAGACCTCCTAGATCTCCTCCCATTCCTGCTTGGGATCTCAACTATGTTTTGGAAAAACTAACCTTGCCTCCTGTTGAGCCTGCTGCCTCTTCTGACATCAAGTTTTTATCTTGGAAGACAGCTATCCTGTTAGCCCTAACCTCTGCCAGGAGAGTTTCAGAGCTACAAGCTCTTATGGCTGTGGAACCTTATATTATTTTTCATCAAGACAGGGTATATTTGAGGACTAATCCTACCTTCATGCCTAAGGTGGTTTCCAAAGTGGCTTTAAATCAAACTATCCACTTGCCAACCTTTTTCCCCACTCCTCAAAATAAAGGGGAAAGGATCTTACATTCCTTGGATGTACACAAACAACTACGTTTTTACCTGAACAGAACCAAGGACATCAGAAAATCAGAACAATTGTTTGTTTCTTATGCTTCAAGTTCCCAAGGTAAAGCCATTTCAAAACAGACCATTTCTAAATGGATTGCTCATGAAATCAGATTTTGTTATTCTCACCATGGAAAGCAAATCCCAGGGAGTATACGGACTCATTCCACCAGAGCTGCTGCCACTTCTGCGGCCTTCCTCAGGGGAGTTCCTACCAAGGACATTTTGGAAGCTGCAACTTGGAGTTCAGTGCATACTTTTTCAAAGCACTACAATCAACCTCTCTACTCTAAGACTAGGGCAGGCTTTGCCTTTGCAGTCTTACAGGGCCTTTTAGCCGCCCCTTCCTCTTTATGACCACCTCACTTTCTTTCAGCTTTGGGTTTCTACCCTACAGTCATGACTGCAACAGTGAAACATGATGAACATAGTACAGTTGTGTACACCTACCATAAATGTAGATGTTCGAGTGTCTTCACTGTTGCAGTCTGGGTTTCCCTCCCTCCTGTCCCCTCTTATTTTTACTTTTGTGTATTTCCTTTTTTCACCATTCTTCTGAGGTGTATTTGCAAAGGTTATGGGACCTTTTTCATTTTGGGACTCCTGACATCTGGGGTAAGAAAAACTGGAGAAGATGGCATCGGCTGTCAGCTTTGTACTCCTGGCGCTCTGACGTCAGGGAGCATGGTTGAACAGCCGACGCCGGACCCAGACTTTGGGATTCTGGCCGACCGAGGGCTGTCTGCCAGCAGGGGAGAACCCTACAGTCATGACTGCAACAGTGAAGACACTCAAACATCTACATTTATGGTAGGTGTACACAACTGTACTTTTTTCCACCTGAGAAATTAAGAAATGACTTACAGTTTCAGAGCAGTCCTTGGTCAAGTGTGATTGTTTCTTAACACATACTTGTCTTTGCTTTGTGATTGTTTCCAGCCCCCTCATACGAGCAACTAGCAGGGTCTCTACCCGCTTCTCTCCCCACCCTGCCCCCTATTCCCTCCCGCCCCCAGTGGTCCCACCTTTATTACACTCAAACCCCTCCCATCTTTCCAATAGCCAACCACAGCGCTAACCCAACACTACCTCCTCCATCTTCCCACTACTATCACACCTCCTCAACTAACATATACAAGCATACCTTTCCTATGCTCACTGCATGCACTCTTTTTGCATATCTTACATCCTACCAAAGCTCCATCATTCCCCCACTCAACCACTACCACTGTACTACTACTCACACCACCGCTCATGTCTCACCCACACTCAGCTCCCCTCCCACCAGCTCAAGAACCATCCCTATGCACCCCCCACATATTCTACCAACTATATTACTCAAACATAAAGCATCACTACAACTTAACATAGTAACCCTCCCACCATACCTATTACACACAGAGCACAATCATAAAGTTTCCCTTATAAACAAACACATTCAAAAACTGAGAAAACTAATAATCTCATGCATATCAAAACTAGCCCTAAGTGGTGACATCCACCCCAACCCTGGCCCTACCATCTCCAACCCCAATCCTCATAATCAGACTAGAAACCACAACTTCTCCCATATTACAGCCAATAGAAAGCCAAGTGACTTCCTCTATGCAATAGAGTCAAAAAGCTAATAAAACAGAACAAATTCCAATACTACCACAGTCTGCCCTAGACTCCTCACAACACAGCCCCAAACAATTCTTGTCCTCCATAAACTCCATCCTCCACCCAGGTAAAGTCAGTACCCCTCCTCCTAACATCCCTCACTCCTCAGAAAATATTGCTACCTCATTCAACACACACTTCACCCAAACCATACTATCACTAGCTAAACAACACAACCCCCCTCCCCTCCAACCCACACCTTCAACTAGTAATCTCCCCACTGCCTTCTCTTTTTCTCCTGTACCTACCTCCAACATAAAAAAACTCTTAACTAAACTTAAACCCACCAAATTAGCAGCAGACAACCTCCCAACTGAATACCTACAAATCGCAGCTGATGCTCTGGCCTACCCAGTATCCATCTTGATTAACCGATCTCTGTCAGAAAGTTACGTTTCCACACTGTGGAAAGTATCACATATAATTCCCCTCCACAAAGGTGGACCCTCCGCAGAACTAACCAATTACCGCCCCATAGCTATTCTCTCTCCACTCTCCAAAATACTTGAGAGATGCATACACTCTCAGGTCTCAGACTACCTCCTTACTAACAACCTCCTTTCCAGTACTCAGCATTGTTTCCGACCAAACCATACCACCACCACTGCCTTACTCTCCTTTACTAACACTATCCTTCAGCATAAAAACAATGGCTATCTCTCCTCTGCTACTTTCCTAGACCTATCTAAAGCATTTGACATGGTCCCATACAAACAACTTATCTCTGTTCTCAATAACCTATCCTTCTCACAATCAGTCACAAACTGATTTCAGAGTTACCTGTCTGACTGCCAACAATCCGTCGTTTGGCAGAATGACATATCTCCCCAAATACCTGTCTCCATAGGGGTTCCCCAAGGATCCATCCTTGGACCCCTACTCTTCTCTGTTTACACCAATAATCTAGCCTCTGCCACCAAACATGGCACACTCATACAATATGCAGATGACTCAACCATCATCTGCTCAGCCCACTCCCTACCAAAACTGCAAAAAGTCACACAGGAAGCCTTTTCCTCTGTTGAAACATGGTTATCCGATGCCCAATTAATACTCAACCCAAACAAAACTAAACTACTCATCTTCCAACCCACCAAACATACTCAAAACAACTCTCACTTTAACATCACAGTGAAAGACAACACCACTATATACCCAACTGAACACTCCAAATTGCTAGGAGTGGAAATAGACAATAAACTAAAATTTGACATTCACATATCCATGAAAAAAGTCCACAAAAAACTAGGAGCGTTATACAGAAATAAGCAATTTCTCAACAAAGCAGCAAAGATTTCAATAGCAAATTCCCACCTTATCTCCACCCTACTTTATGCCTCTCCAATATATACCAACCTAAGGCAATGTGATCTAAATAAGCTAGAGACCTGCTACAACAAAATTGTCAAATTCGCCACAGGGGCATCCTACCATAGTCACCACTGTCCCTCACTTGCTGAACTGGGCTGGCTTGAACTCCCTCACCTCCTTCAGTGGTATCAACTCTCACTCCCCCACAAACTAGTAAACCATCCACTAAATGTCCCATCCCTCCAGAATCTACTCCAACCCTATCGCACCACCAGACCAATAAGACCCAGCAACAAAAATCACTTGCAGATCACTAAAGCCAATAACTCTGCTGGTGAAGCACTATTCTCTTGCACCATAGCCAAATTATGGAACTCATTCCCACCCACAATTACCTCCGTACCATCATGCACCCACTTCAAAACTTTACTAAAAGCGCACCTAAAAACATGCTGGCTATGCCCTTGCAACTCCCACTCTAATATCATCCACCCCATCCAACCACTACCTTTCTTTCCACTCCACTAACTACCTTGATTATAGCAAGCTCAGATGCTCATAAGCCTAGTACTTATTATACAGCAGGAACTTCTCATTCTAACATTTGTTAATGTCTGTTATGTACTTCACAGATAAAGATTTTAGTTGTCTACTGATGTACTATGTTCTTCATCTGTAAATATGTTGTAAGTAATTGCTATGTTAAATTGTTAATTGCTATGTAATCCAATGTAACTACTGTCTGTTTATTTTACTGTGGAGCTTTTCTCCCCGGGCCTCCGCTGAAAATGGATCTACGTCCAGTCAGACACTCCCGGTCAACAAATTTAAATAAATAAATAAAATAAATAGAAGGACCCAAGATAAGATAGCATCTTCACTGCGTAGTTTCTTAAATCTCTTTTCTAGGAGATCTGTGGGGTATACACTAATGATTCCAAAGGGACGTTCAAGTGTTCAGCTCTAAGGTTTCTCAATGTCCATTGACTTTTTTTTATTTAATGATGCATTCAGACCTTTAAAGTCAAACCACACAAGCTATAGACATGCCATACTTTGCCTTTTTTCTGTGCTCATCAGTACAGCATAAGTGATTAGTTTGTCCATTCTCTGAGAAATCTCAGCTTTTAGCAACATGATAGCCTCAAAATTAGAGTGGCTGCATAATCTAACATAAAACATCAAAAAGGGTAAAATATAACACACAAAAGAAAAAGCTAACAATAAGCAGAAAACCACCAGATAGACCCATAATTTTCACTGTGTAACACTGTAAGCCTAATTAACAAAGCTGATGAGATACATGCAAATAACCCCTTAAGAACATTTCATTGTTCAGCTCTAAGGTATCTGAATGCCCATCACCTTTTTTACTTTTTTAAATTTCTAATGTTGCATTCAGAGCTTTAAAGCCAAACCTCACTAGGTATAAACCCGACATACTTTGCCCTTCTTAGGAACTCATTCATATAGCATAAGCATTTAGTCTGTCCATTCTCTGAGAAAACTCAGCATATAAAGTAACATGATGTTTTCAATATTAGGGTGACTGCAAAATATCCTTAACAGCAATCAAACAAAAGGTAAAAACATAACACATAAAGTCCAAAATAAATCCAACAAGAAACAAAAAGGCCCTAAGTAAACCAGAGTCTTCACTGTGTCATACCTTAAACCTCCTTTGAAGGAGGAATATATGCAAATGACCCTTAAGGGTATTCATAAATGTATGTATATGCAGGCATGTGATGTCCCTGCTCTGGACCAGTTACCAAGGAGCCTTAATTCTGAACAATGACACTGGTGAGGGATGTTCACTTGGAGCAGAAATAGATACACACGGTATCTCCAGATACAGCTCTCTGCACCAAGCACAATCTCCCTTAAGATCACACATGGAACACATTCAGTCTGGGGGCTGAGTTTCTCTCTTTCTCTCTCCAGGTCCCCAATAAAACTCCCCACTGACACAGCTGTAGAGATTAGGCCTCAGCCGAGTGTTCCAAGCCAAGTCCTCCACCACCCTTTCTGTGAAACCATTGCTCTGTGTCCCAAGTAGCTGAACACATACTCTTTGAGATTTGATTTACACACACACACACACACACACACACACACACACACACACACACACACACACACACACACACACACACACACACACATCTGGGAATGGCTGGCACAGATTTACTGGTTATGCCCAGACTATAAGGTAGTTCCAAAGCCACCAAAACACTCCAAACCCAGCTACTCTAAGTCTCTTACAAGGGTACCCAATTATACTGATAAAATGAATACTAATACAAATGGTAGTGTTTGACCAATGCAGCAAGGATTTCAGGAGAGGTCACAGTGTCACCAAAAAAGTCTAAGTACTCTTGAATGTTAAAATATTCTCTAAATGACCAGCCACAATGAAAAGTTTAAATATATTTAATAATAAATAATAAAAGGACATGAAAATACTAAATATCTATTTACAATAAACACCAGAGTTTCAATCATAGATAATATGGAAAATAACACAGATGGATAGATTCACACAAATACAGAAAAACAGTACCTAACTATTCTAACTACATTTTCCTGACTGATCTAAAGAATTATTATTCACTGGTTACTTACTAAAGCAAGGCAAGATGAAGTAGGTGAGTGGTCTTCCTTCTTGGTCAGGTTTCAAAAATAGACTGCCGTGAGACTTCTGTCTCATCTAGTATTAAAACATAATTTCATTGCTGGATTTCAGAATGACATCACATACATCTGGTGATCTGACTCTGGTTACCACACTACCCCCCCCCCCCCCCCTTTACTAGAAACTGAACCGGAATATAACAAATAGGTGTTACCATACACACAGATAGAGCTTTGCTGAGATGTGTTATAGCATATGGAAGCTATAAAACCATTTCAAAACTTCCACCCTTCTAGGGTAGCAATTAGTTCACCCCTAAGGATAATAGAGTAGGATTCCTAGTCCTGGTTTTCACAGACATTTTGTTTCTAGCTGCAACCAGAACTGTAAGATACAATCTTTATGGCCTAAACCAGGTAATTTAATTTCAGTTTATTTTTCAAAGTTAGCTGGACTGAGATTAACCTCTTCTCTTCTGGCATACTCTGTTACAATATATTAATTTCAACAGTTACAATAAAGTCTGACATACAAGTGTATTTTTTTTCTGTCCGACACGACCTACTGTTGTTACATTTTTAATAGAAGCAGCTTTACAAATACATTTTCCACACAGGTATCTGTACAAATCAGTTTGATATAAAAAATGACATGTAATTCTTTACAAAACTCCAGCTAGCTATGCTGGCATATGTTACACATCCACTGCCCTACTTCTCCTGTGATAGCTGGCAATACTTCACATCATCACAATGTGTGTAATATTTCTATCCATAATTAAATAAAAAGAGAAAACTTACTCCAAAAATTATGTGTTTATTAATTTAGTAATCACATTTCAACATTAGTTTAAATTTTCTTACACATCTTCTTACTTCTTCGGCCATATCTGCATACTCCACTTTGTCATTTTTTTTGTCTTGAATGAGTAGACTAATGTACATAATGTCTCCCTGCTTTCTTCTGCTGCCACTCAGCAAGTACTCACTCCTTTTAATGTTTTCTTGCAATTGTAACATTCCTATGAAAACAAAAGTTATGTGGACTTAATATAGTAGAATATCTGGATTGGTGGTTGCTGCACCAGTAAGATTAAGACCAGCAGGTATTTATCCTGGCTTTGATAATTTTCCCATATGCAAAAGTATATATTTTAGCTGCATATTTAGCCCCATGCCATGAAACTAAGAAAGCCTGATAACATTGTAACACATTAAGTAGTTTTGTACCTCACCTCTCATTTATAATTGACTTCCATATATCTGTATAAATAGTCAAGGTAGAAGCAAGATGTATGTAGGACAATTATTCATCTGTTCAATGGCTTTTTGGTGATATATGCCAGAAGTATACAGCACACAACACTTTTGTGGTATTATACATTCTCTGCAAGTTATACAATAAATAGTTTAACAACAATTCAAAGCAGCAATGTTAGTCTACAGAACAGTACATGATACATGGCAAGTTTACCTAGGACTGCTTTTATGTAAATTATAAAAATGGATCTAAGAATTAACATGACAAGCTTTACAGCTACAGATGTAAATTTCTTTTGATGTAGCCAAACACAATAATGAAATAATTTGTAATGCATTTTCTAAAAACACAGTACAGAAATAGTTTTGCATGACTATTCAGTGGAAAGCAACTTTTTCATGTTGTTTTAGCTTCTTATGTGTTAATTTATTTTCTTCTTTTATGGAATATCATTTCACTGTGCTGTCATATTTATTTCTATGTACTGTATTTAAGAGCTATAAAAATCAGCTTTTGGTAAAGTTTAAAAAAAAGAAATCCAAGCAGGGCTGTAAATGTTAAACTATGTCAAGCTGAGATGTACAGTGATTAATACTAGCATTTTAAATGAAGATTCTGTATGTGGCTGATGAGAAAGATTCTTACACTTTAAGACAAAGTGATTAGTTGTTCATTAAGAACTGTTTGATCTTACAAGAGTCATTAAAGTGGTTATTAGAAAAACAGATAATCTAAAGAAGTGTTTCTGATTAATATGCTTGGATAATAATTACACGCAATTTAAAGGAAAATGGAACAACTCTGAATGAGGAAATGTATAGTTTAACTTCAAAACATGTAATATTAAAATACAATACTAACTGATAATCAAAAATTAAAGTTTGGGAAAAATAGATCTTTAAACTGTTATATAATACAAGCTTGGTATGTATATACTAAAATAAATCATAATGAAATGCAGTATGAACTTGGTGGTGAAAAAATGTCATGTAGAATATGTCTAATAAAACTCTGGAAAAATAATATTTTGAAGAGCAGTGGAACTGCAACAAATGCAGGTAACATAAATCTCAGGATTCAGATAGAAGCCCACTGCTGGCTTTAAGAGCTGCAGCCAAAAAGGAGTCTTTGCACAATGCAGAAATTTGTGATTCAGAAATATGCTTGCTGCAATAAAGAACGATCTTGTTACTGGCTAAATTGTATGTTTCTGAATTGCCCTTAACTACCATGAGTGCAAATCAGCACTTTCTTGTGGTAGTCAACACTGGCGAACTATGCATCGCATTGGCACAGACAGCCCGCAGGGACTACACACACTCAAACACACACACACACACACACACACACACACACACACACACACACACACACACACACACACACAAAACATACCTTTTACCTATCCCTAAGTTGACAGAACATCCCTATAGTTCTTCCTTTTTTTTGCACCCACAAATCATAAATCCTTACTCAGTAATGCCAGAAATCAAAGTTTCATACTTCTTGCTTGTAAAGTACACTATGATGCTAAAGCTATTGCTCGTTAACTTTTTAAGTGAGTCCCAGTAATAGATGAACTATTCTTTCTGGTATTACTGAGTGCTCCTCCTGGCTTTGTGACAAAGCCTCTCCAGAGATGGACAAACCCCCATCTGTCTCAACTCTCCCTGATGTTACAGGATGCTCCTACCCCCTGTAGTTGTCCTGCCCATCACAACTTGCAGACTGATGCAGTTATTGAATAATACCAGATATTAGAGTTTCAGACTTATTATGCAAAAAAAAAAACAAATGCTTCATTAACTGATCTGTGAGAATAGTGGCCTAATACTGCTGCTTTCTCTGTCAAGTTTGCAGAGTTTGAAACTTTATCTCGTGCCTGCACACATTCACTGACGCTTGTGTAAGTGCACACACACACGTGCACACACGCACATACTTACCTTACTCCATTCATACGTCTATATATGCTCACACAGGCAGCCACATACATGCAAAAATGTATGCATGCACCCAACACTATTTGTCCATTAAATTATCTGGCACTTACCTCTGACATGATCAGGTGAACACAGGCAATTGCCCAGTTTCATTAACATAGGTACCCAATGTGACTTACACAGATGAATAATATTTTGAGTCAGTCAGCTACATAAATGCCTTATCACAGGCACTTCCAAGAGAGAGCACATGGCTAATTAGTACGGATGGCTCCCCTGGAATGCCCCATCAGCATTTCTTGTGGGTCATAGAGACACCCCACAGTGGTGATGCATGTCACTGTGTTGCAGCACCACAATAGAGCTGTTTCTGAATTGGAAATGGTTACTGGGAGGTGTACACCAGACATAAACCTAGCAGTGACTTTTCTAAGATTGGCCCAAATATCTTCTTTGTCTTTACTTCATCTGTATCTCGGTCTTCCGTCATGTCTGTTATAACATTAAGTTGATCAGTTGACCTGCAGTAACAAAAGATTCAGTTGGTCTAAAAAAGGCACAGCAGCCTGCTACAGACAATTAGTAATATCCAAAGGGTGGACATGAAGAAGTAAAGGACTTTCCCCTGAGACTGTGGTGATTGATATCACAGGAGGAGTGCCTACCCTGGAAGTCTTGGAAGGCTTATTATTTCCTTACAGTGCTATCATGGAGTGCATTATTGCACCTAGGAAATCTTCAGTATAGTTACTTTTATTTTAATGAGGCTATTTTAATGAGTTGTACAGATTATTTTGTGTAGGTGTATATGTATTTTTTCTAATTATGTAAGAGAAAAAGAGTTCCTTTTATGCATTGTCAGTGATGTGCGTTAGGATAATATGAGGTGCTACCTTATTTAATAGTTTTAACTCTTTATATATATATATATATATATATATATATATTTATATATATATATGATATAGATCATATATATATATATGTGTGTGTGTGTATAATCATGTATAATATAGTTTTATATATATATATATATATATATATATATATATATATATATATATATACTGTACATAACTTGTGATAATGGGTGCTTTCATGTTATTAACAAAACATTTACATGCATAACACACATATATATATATATGAGTAACTAGAATAACCACATCAAATGTAGGTCAGTATTAGGCAGTGTATATATAGAGGCATTTTATTATGAAATGACATACTAATAGTTTAATATGGTTTAATATGCTCAATATTTACTAATTTAATACAATTAAAACAAGTAAAATACAGAATGGTATGGAATCAAAATGCTAGAGGTATTTTACATTGAATAAAGTTGAAGTATACGTAACATAAGATAATATGTACTGAACATAGATCTATATTATTAATAAAAAAATAACTGCATGTAAATAAATCAGCAACAAACAGCTTATTCTACTGTGGTAGTGATTCAGAAAGATACATTGCATTTCAATGTAAGCCTGATACATTACATGGCAACAGAAGAAGACATTAAATATCCAGATGAAGACATGCAGGGCTTTACTGTGGCTAGGCATAAATCAAGGTACATAAATGAGCAATGTTGCAGCTATGCAGTGCAAGTCGACATAGCCATGTTGTATATGTATGCAAGAAGAGGCATCCATGCAGTGAAATCCATACACTTAACTGCATTATATAGTCTATGGAGTGAGTGCATGCCACATGGCATGATCTTAGAAGAACACAACATGTGAATTCAGGATGAAGTATCTCAGATGTAAAACAATGTCATCCTTATCTAGGCTGCACTTCCTAGTGTGTTCCTTGACAGACAGCACAAATCACCAGAGAAAAGTGAAGTATCTGTGCAGTGCTTGCTGCTGCATTACTATGGTGCCTGTATATGTGGACATCTGTTTAATGCAGAAAAGGAAAGGGATGTGATCTGTAAAGTAAAAAAAAAGGGAAGTAGTAATACTAGTAAGCAGACAGTTACATAAAAGGAAAGATACTAGGGGATTGGATAGTGAGAGGATGGCAACATTATTTTTTGTGTGGATAGAGCCACCTTTTTTCATTATGTAGTGGCAAGGAAAGACAAGGAGGGGTGAAAGGGAAAGAAGGTAGGAAAGAGAGGGTAGAAGATTATGCAAGGGTAGGCAGACTCACATAAAACTGAATGGACAAATGGGTGCAAGGTGCAATTCTATAGGTTGGGCAGAGACAAACAGAAGGTAGGGAGATGATGATGGGGAGGGTTGGCCATTGCACTCGGTATTAGGTAAGAGGCAAGTGGAAGGGAGCACATATGGCTGAGGTTATGGTTGAAAGTGCATACCTTGGAAGCCATCCCCTGTCCTTGTCAAGAAAGGCATTATAGGGGATCCAGAACCATGTGGTTGGGGAGTGGACAGCACCTTCCCCAGAATGCATGATGGTAGGGACTGTCAGTTGAGTGAATGAGAAATTCTCTCCAGGAAGTCGTCCATCTGTTCCTTATATCTGTCCAATGCTGTCTTCATCATGGTCTCTACTACCAGTTCCATCTGCTGCTGTGCTACATCTGGCAGTGTGGCAGTGTTGCAGTGCATGCCAGCTGCCAACTGATGACAAGCTATACCCTCCATAAGGCTGTCTCAGCTTCAGCACTGTCATACACCTCAGCTACAGTCTCAGCAGGGGTGTGATGGATTTGTGGGGCTTGCTGAGGAAATCTGTCATCAGGACCTTCAGTGAGGAGACTCAGTGGGAAGTTAGCTATATGTGACTCTATCCTAACACAAGAACAAATATAGAAATCATCACTTGTGAGGGGAACTAACCATGGCTAGCCTCAAACTTCTGTGGAAAGTGACACACTTGCTGTCACAGTCTGCTGAAGCTGAAAGAGAAAGGCTACATCAAAAAATTTTGACACGTCTAATGTAAGATGATAGAACAAAAGATACACTCCTATAAATATGTGCCTTTGGCTGTGTGACAGGCAGAAAGTAATTGTATATCCCCTGTACATATGTTAACATACCTAAACAGGATATGGCACATTTAGACATGTGGCTATACCAGCTAATATGCAGGCACTGTGAGATGGTACAGGATAACCCCACCTCAGAACAGAGCCCTATAAAGACCTACACAAAATGTAATAGGTATATTATATCCAGTGTCTTCACCACCATCTCCACCTGAAAGGGGAGAGCCAGACAGTAGCAGATACATATTTCCTAAGATGATCTTAATAAATACGTGCTACTAGCAAGAGAAAAAAACAAGCCTAAAACAGGAAGAAATTGAAATATATCTATACCTGTATCTATCTATCTATGTGTTTACCTAAATATATAGATAGATATCTATATCTATATCTATATCTAACCTACATAGCCGTATCTATCTATATGTATATATTTATATATCTATCTACATGTATAGATAGCTGTATCTATTTATATATATAATCTACATATCTATATATATCTGTCTATCTATATAAAATTCAGTGCTCTCTTCTTGCTTTACAGCATTCGAGATGCTGTTGCCTAACTTCTGTTCTCCATACATGAAGATTATCAGGTCATCAGATGATGCCTGTACTATTCCTCCATCCTGGAGATGCCTGTGACTGAAGGCAACTACTCAGCCAGATCATACCAGACGTCAATGTTTTTGAATGCACCATCAAAGGGTCCAGTAGGACCTCCCTGAAATGACATAAAAGAGGTAAACAATGCTCTTGCTCTCATTCATGCACAGTGCAAGTGCTTTCTAACAAGCTCGAAAAGAAGCTGTAGGAGAAGCTGCTTTTTTTTTTAAATCTCTGAAAATGGCATCGCTTTCATGAGGAACATAATGGTAGCCTGTGAGGCATGACTAAAGTCTGTGATTTCTGAAGTCTGCGTAATGGAACCTGTAGCTGCAAACTAGGAGACCATGTGTACCCATGCAGGTCATCAGAATGAACTTCCAGCCATGAGCTATCAGAGCTGAGCATAGGTGGGAAGTGGCACCTCACGTCACAGATACATAACAGTAAATTAAACCAATTCCTGTGCATGCGTGCAACCAAACCTATTATGCATGTATGTCATGCAAAAACATGTAAACTTATGGGTCCACTTCATTTGATCGATGTTTCAGAATGTTAAACATCATATGATGGAGACCATATGATCAATGGTTTGAAAAGTCAAACATGGGGAAGTGCAAGAATACTGTTGGTGATGAGATCACGGTAAAGTGGGAATTAGGGGAGTCTGTCTTTACTCCACAGTAGTGCTACCTTGGAGTTTATATATGTATATACATACATATCTATATATGGGTATGAGGGGGTGCAGTGGGACTTGCTGTCCTGCAAAAACACATTTGTTGATTCTTTAAGTTTCAGCATTTCAGAACATTGAATGTAAAGTCTTGACTGTATGATTAGCGATGTTCTGAAACGTCGATAATATGAACTAGATCAAAACTTGCATAGTCTCAGCGGCTCTCACCACTATTTGCTATGCTATGTTATGCAGATTTGTGAAACTATCTCTGTATTTAGGTACTAAACTTAGGAGGAATAGTTGCATTATTTGGATCTGTAGGCAATTTGAGGAGGTACATAATACTCTGAAAGTATGTGGTATGCTGCTTTTGTTAGGAATATGTGTTTGCCAAAAATCTGTGCATTACTTACAGATTGTACTGGCAACAGCATAGCCACAATATAAGGACAACCTGTTCCTGCACATGCTTGTTATGATCTTATGGCTTGTTTTCATGCATATGTCTTATGCCTACAAACAACTATCCCTCACTGTACAACGGTAGGTCATTTCACTGGCAGTTATCAAGGTGACCCCAAATATTTGTAGCATGGATGACTGCCTTATTGTATACATGCCCACTGTCAAGCATATCTGATGTATATAGTCTAATATCTGTCACTATATCTTTTGAATCAGAATTGACACCTTGATTATATTATGGCATACCTAGGCTACCACTTTGTCTGTTGTTGTCACCATAACAGTCCCAATAGTATAAAAACAATAGTTGTTTGTGTTCACAGGTATCTGCACGTGTGGAGGATGAGATGGATGGCAGCAGCTGCACAATTTCTGCAGGGCACTGTGAGATTTATACATAATTGTGTCATTATTTTCAGTTAGAATGTAGCAGATATGTGAAATGCATTCATGTCTTGTAAAAACCTTCCACATGTGGACTAAACCATATTTGATATAATCTGCAATATATGTGCTTTACAGTGGCAGGAAAAAAAATGTGTCAACTGTTCACCCCTTTTTTCATGAAATGTATAGAAAAGTATATGACATTGGTAAATGAGGATAACTTTCTTCTGCTGGGAAACCCATCAATCACAGAAAGGATATCAAATGAGTGGCACACATGTGAAGCAGACTGTAGCTGATATGCCTCTAATTACAGTATCTGTGACTACTTCCATTCTCTGAAAGTAAACAGGTCGTAAAAAAGCAATTAGGCAACTTTGTTGAAATAAACAGCAAACCAAGAGCAAGTAAACTGGTTCATTAATATTTTTATGTGAATGCCAGCTTGATTGCAGCTGTGGTTTCTGTTTGAAAAAAAGATATAAAAATATCTGAGAGAAGCAGAACAATAGCGCTGATTTTTTTCAGCAAATGACTTTTTCTATCTCTGACTGATGTGTTCTGAAAATTCTGAGAGTTTAGGTTAGCTTCAGTAACTCTTGCAGTCCAGAATTAGGGAGAGAAGAAGTCAAGCTGTAGAAGGTGTCTTTCTTTCTTGAATTGTCTTTGCTCAAACAGATTATTTTATGTCTCCATGTGTAACTTTATTATTTCTCTGTATATTTATCTGTACTGCTTAACATTCCTTTCTAAGTAAAATGTTATTTATTCACATTTAAAAAGCTTGTGGATGATCATATAATGATTAATTGCTAAGATTGCTAAAAAATGAAAAGCTGCTGGCATTTACCTGTAACTTAGTAAACTGCTCAGTGACAGATTACCAATGTGTTTATTATTATTTTGTCTGTTATTGAAAGTGATGTCACAATGACTTGCACCATCACCCATAGAATCCTTAGGGGACATTGTGTTTGACATTTGACTGAAGATATCACAAGGTACAATTCAGCATCCTGAGTTTGACATGAGTAATGTTATTGTTTAAAATAAAAGTTAAACAAGTTAATTAAAAGGGTAGGGGAAACCTGCAGACTACAATGTAGAACAGTTCTGAAGAGCTATTACACACAGGAGAAGTATGATTACAATAGTACAACAAAACCTACTAGTAACATCAGCAGAATTGCCACTTCACCCTCATCACTGCACAAATGATGATTGCTAATAATTTTGATACCACAAGGGTTGGTATGTATGACATTAGGTATTACTCTGAAGTGCAATATCTTAACAGAGGAAAAATGTTATTCCTTATATATCTAAAGAAACCACAAAAACAATAGAACACACAATTCATTAATTAATTAAGTCATTCATTATTGACAATTGATTACTAAGAAACTCTGACTGGGTAGGTGCCCATTTTCAGAGGGAGCCCCAAAGAGAAGACTTCAAAGTCTTAAAAAACATTTTAAGAACAATAATTTAACAATACAAAAACATCTATAGTTTAAATAATTATACAAAATTAAACATAATGTGAAGACTTTGGTTAAGAAATGTAATATAATTTTCTTTTTTGGTGGAAGTGAACATATCCTGTAAAATGGAATATGGGATGCCATGCCAGTACATTGTTATGTACACACATTTCTTCAGGTTACTAAGTCAAGTCATCCATGAGCAATTTTCAAGTAATGTACTTTCCTGCATAAGCATTACTATTTCTAAACATATAAGCTGAACATTTCACTGCAGGCCCCTATACTAGCCACATAGAAAAATACAGTAGAAATTGTCATATTCCACATTTTGCTTCCTGCACAGATCTCAGTGAGCAGTCAGGCATGACTTTGAATATATGCTGCCACTTATCAAAATAGATATATAAAGCGTATAAATGTAGTTAAAAAAATATTTAAAGATAAGAAGGATTGCCTAATGTACACTAACAGTAAGCCTTGCACCACACTACAGAGCTCACACATAAAACTGCATGCAACAGTTATACACTATGTGTTTTTATAATAAAGGTGAAACTAACCTGCATATCATGGTCCACAGTTGTGTACCAGATGCCACTTGTTTGCCTGCTCAGCCATGTACCATGGAAGAGCTTGCCACCTGGGGTACCGTACTACTACTGCTGGCTGGCCACCAGCACTATTGTCACTAGTGCAGACAACAAGAGCAGGAGCTACACTTTCATCAAGGGGTACTTCAGCTGCAGATCTGTGCACCATCATGTTTTTCAGAATTCAGCACACACAGTAAACATCCTGCATGCAGTACCAGGGTTATACTGAAGGGCACCCCCAGACTCACTAAGGCAACAGAAATGGGCTTTCAGCAAGTCAGACATTTGCTTGATGACAATCCATATCTTGGACAGGGAAGTTTTGTTCTTTTCTTTGACAGCTCCCCTAGGGTTAGGAACTGGAGTCATCAGCCATAGTTTGAGTGGTTGGTCTGCATCACCTAGAAAAGGCAATAAAAAACATGAGGGAAGACACAATGGAAGGATGGTTAAGTCCTACACAATACATTTTCCAAAGTATAACCAATTACATAAATATAGTTATAATTTTCACTCACCAGCAATGTGACCATGGGGCACCCTACCATGCAGAGAGAGGCAGAAGAGTAAGCATGTATGTCATATATATGAGAATCATGGGGTCTTCCTGGATGTTTGGCATACACATTGGTAATGTACTCCCATGCATCATACACTACCAGGCAGTTGAAGGAATGGCAGCCCTTCCAAATTTGGTACCACTGCCCTGTGGTCCTGATGGGACCCTAATCGCAACATGAGTGGATTGTATCACATTAAAGACTACAGAGAAACATGCCATTCCATGGAAGGCATGCATGGTTCTGGCTCACTCCTGTGATGACACTATCAAATAAATATATTGAGCTACACTGCACAAGAGTATGTCGAGTACCTAGCATGCCTCCAGTTTGTGTCTGGAAGGTCTCTGTGGCAAGTATAGTGAAGACTATACATACCTTAGTATCCACAGGTATAGGATGACCACACCTCTGTCACTTCCTGTCTGTGGGCCATACAAACTCAATAAATACCTTAAAATATCCCTGTCCAGTCTTAATCTATTAAGAAAGCTTTGCTTATCATAGTTATAATTTGTTAATAATTGTCTGTATCTGTGTCTTCTTGGCCCGCAAGCACTGTTGGGTACCCTGCAGTTTTGGCTCAGCCAAGACAAGCATCCCATACTGAGAAATAACTAGGCTACACAGTAAGCATCTTTACTAATTGCAAAGTAAATAAAAAGGTGCGACTTAGCCTTTTATACCATCATTGTGCATGGTGCCAAAATACATGAAAAAACAATGATGAATCATGAACAGGCAGAAAAAAAGGCTCAATGACATTGAAAGTTCTAAGGATGTTCTCATTTGCATTTCATTTACTGTTGATTGTCATAAACGAATTGAAAATGCTCCCGCTGAAGCACAACTGGCCTCTTTGAATCACGCTGAGACTGTGTAATGGAGTGACCTGCACAAGCTCTCTCTACTCCTCAGCATAATGACTATGAACAGCACCCTAATTATTTAAATCAACTGTATTATGAACCATGGTAGCATCTAAAAACATAATCAACTATACTGACAAAGAGAAAAAAATCATCAAACTCAATTCTGCTTCAAGAACAGTGCAAAAGAAGAAACAGAAATTCAGTTGTGGAGTAGAGCAATTCCTTGCATAAAATCATAAACAAATCTTAGTTGTCAAATAAAATATAAAACAAACAACTTAGAGTAAGATTAAAAAATTATCTCTAGTTATACATCAGAAAACTGTGTGGCTCTTATAGTAAAAGACGTTATACAGTAAACTGTAAGAAAACAGTTATGCAGGAAGATAGGTATGCAGACGTATGTCTGAACAATTTTAACCTATTGTGTGTGGGCTGCTTATTTATATTACAGAGCCAAGTCACTGATTAGCATTCAGTAAACTTCTTTTTAAATTAGCTAAGATATCTACAGATTCTGTAAGCAACAGTGAAAATGTGAAGTGGCTTTTATCTCAGTAAGATATTTGCTGGCACATTCATTTAAAAAAGGTTTTTTTTTCATTACTTTGGAAATTTGCACCTTTCTGGGTAAAACTTACGTAAATAAAGAGATAATATATACCCCTATCTCTGGGAGTTATTGTGGGAGTTACTCTTAAGACTGGAAGATATGGGACCTACTGAATGAGCAGGCCACTTTTTTTTTAGAGTCTTGGCCCATCCCTGTTTACCCAGAGGAGGTAATTTTAGGGAGGAATTAAATAGACTGGAGTGTAAAATTATATTAAATTATAGAACTTCATACCCTAGGGGGACAAACTTAGAAGCTAATTTGATGTTGTAATGATATATTTATATATTTATATGTATTTAACTATTTATTTATTGCAATAATGGAATTAGAATGTGAATGAATTTTTGTTGTGTAGAAAATGTGCATATGTAACAATTTAATTGAATGTGTCTGACTGATGAATTTAATGTGATGGGCACTGGGTTGGTATAAATGTGACCCTTTGTATTGTGAATTTATTCCCAGAAGGCGAATGGCTGAGGTACCAGAATAAAGATAAAGTGAATGGTCTGTGCAGTGAAGCCGTCCTTATTTTTTGTTTTTTTTTACATAGCTTGTAAGTGTTTGTATGTTTAATATGTTGTTGGATTTAGCTTCAGCTATGTTGGGTTTTTTTTTTTTTTTCAGTTCTCTGACGCACGAGAGAGTGCTCTTTGTGGACATTTTGCATTATAGGAAATCCAAATTAGCTTTTAATGATCCATGGTTATTAATGAGTGAAGATAACCTGACCCGGGCGATTTGAAAAATTGGAACAACTGATGCTGAAAGAGGTGACTGTTTTCTATGATGTCAAGTTACTGGAGAAATATGTATCCCTAAATATAACACCAAGAGGGTTACGTATGGATCACTTACCTGCGGGAGAATTTACAGAGGAGGAAAGTGACCTCTTGGAAGAATGGAAGCATGTGCCATTGAATTGTACTTTGGGCTGGCTCCATATCTTAAACATAACTTAAGATTACAAGTTAAGTTACTTAGGGAGTTACAGAGGTGCAAGATGCCTTAATGAAAGAGGTGTCTGAAAAGAGGTATAGAGAGACAATGAATGAAATTAAAATTAAGGTTCAACAAGCTGAAACAGGTGTTTAGGAAAGAAAGAAGAAAAAAATGAATAGGGACATTAAAGATTTTCAAAACAACTTGGTATATTCCTGGCAGTGGAAACCACGTTCCAACAGGTTGAAGGTCAGGGGAGGAGCCAATCATTCAAGGGAGGTATATGAGTCCTCTGTTTCCTCTGGTGAAATGTTGTTGAGTAAAAAAAGTGTGTCGCTTGAGGATGTACAACTGGGGGAAATTGAAAATTCCATGGTGAATTCTTCAAATGGAGTTCATTTTCCTCAAAACAGACATGGGTGAAACAAGAAGGGTCAGAGAAAGGGCAAGAAATAGTGGATGAGATTTCAGCTGTTAATGTCCCCTTTCCTGTTCAAATTGTGGGGATGGACAACTCATGTAAGTCTGATGCTTCCTTTAATAAGTTACAGATTGTTAATTTGCCTGATATGACTATTAACTGAAGAGGTTGAAAATTTACTTTTTAAAGGAGCAAAATATGTTCCAACAAGGGTTCCTCTCTAGCAGATATCTTGTTGGATGCCTAGAAGTTTTGTCAGAGGTTGCACCTGAGGGTGTACTTTCAGGAAAAAAATGTGTCAAATCAAAAAGAACTGCTAAGTCAGGAAAACTTGTTAAGTCAAAAGAGTGAAAATGAACTGTTGGACATTTCCTTACATTATTCTGATTTGTTTTATGAATTATTGAATTATGGGGAGGGGGAGTTAAATGTTTGTGCTTATGCTGAAAATGTGAGGGAAAGTGTTATTGATATTTCTGCTGCACATGAATGTAATTATGGCTTTCATACAGGTTATGGATGATTAATTGTTCCTGGTGTGTTGACTCTAACTCAAGTTATGCCACCTAAAATGTCATTGGCTGTTTGTTTGTTTAAAAACGTACTATTTAAAAAGCCGAATATGAGTTTTCAAAATTCTTGGGTGTGGAGAAAAATTACAATTTGTCTAAACGTGAGTGGTTGAGTTTTCAAAATGTATGTAAATATTCAAATGAGTATGTGTTTAGAGAAGCAGATAAGGGTGGGAACTGGGTAGTAATGAGTAAACAGCAATATTGTGAAATAGTTAATGGTTTGTTAAACAACTCTGGGGACTATGTGTGGTTAAGGTGTAACCCAGTGAAAGGATTTAATTTGGAATTGCATTAATTATTAGAGCAAAGGGAGTGACTGTGATTTTTTGGAGCAAAAGATGTTAAAAAAATATTTTTTTATTGAACCCAAATATCTGAAATTTTATGCAATTCTGAAAATTCATGAGTTTATCCAACCATCCAGGTAGGCCCATAGTGTCGGATATAGGTTCATTTATGTATAATGGGGTACCTTTTTGGATTTTCATTTTAAGAAATATTTACAAAGGGTACCTCACATGTTAAAAATACAGCAGAGTTATGTGAAATTATGAAGATGATTAAGTGGCAGGAAGATTACTATTGGGCTATTGTTAAGTTTAACTCACTTTATACCAACATTGAGTTAAAATGAGGTTGGATGCAAAGTATAAGATCATGGGGGAGGGTCCCTGGACTTCTTATCTGCTCTCTGTTGTGGAGTTTTGTCTCACCCATAATTATTTTGGCTAGGAAGATAATTTTTTCCTACAAATGAGGGGTACAGCAATGGGCTCCCCATATCCGTTAACCTATGCAATCATTTATATGGGTGAGTTTGAAGAACAGTTTATATATCCAGCTAGGATTTTTGGGGACAATGTGGTTTGTTTTGAAAGGTTTATTGAATATTTGCTCTTTATTTGTAAAGGTGATCACATTTTATTTTCAGGAATTTATGGGGGACGTGAATGGTAACCCACATGCTTTGATATTTACATATTAGTTTGGTCTGAGTTGTACTACATTTCTGGATGTGGAGTTTTATATAGATAGGAAAAATTGCATATAACATAGACCATTTAGGAAGCCTACAGTGGTTAACAGTTTCCTTCATGCAAGAAGTATGCTCCTTCCTCCATTTGATTAAATCACTTCTGTATGGTGAATTTAGGAGAATTTATTACAATACATCAGATATAAATTTGAGGGAAATAAAATTGGATGAAATGTATAAGAGATTGCTGGATTGAGGTTGCTGGATGAAGCAAGAAAGAAAGTTTTACAACAAAGAAGGGAAGGTATGAAATTCTGGGAAGGAAGAGGCAATGGGTTGATGATGAGAGATTGCTTTTTGTTACAAAATATTCCTCTTTCTCTATACATTTGGAGAAATTAGTTAAAGATCTGTGGCATATGGTATGCCAAGATACCATGATAGGGCACTTATTTCCCAAACATGTGACCTTGTCCTATGGGAGGTACAGTAATTTGGAAGAATTACTGAGTGGGGATTATGCATTTGTACATAATTAGGTGCTTGGGTGTGTGGTAACTGTAAGGTGTGTAGCAAAATTAGAACTTTAACAGGTATCAAGATTAATGGGAGGAAATACGTGGCTAAAGAATTGTTTAATGGTAACTCCTATGAGGTAATATACATTACTGGGTGTGGATGTCATCATATTAAGTGGTATATTGGACAGACTAAGCGAAAAGGTAAAGTTAGAGTTATGGAACACTTGAGTGATATTAGAAGGGGCAACTTCAGCAGTCCTGTAGCCAAACATTTTTCAGCCAGCACATGGTGGGTCTGGAGAAAGCTTATTTTTTAGTGTCTTGGCCTATCCCCATTTACCCAGGGGAGGTAATTTTAGGGAGGAACTAAATAGATCAGAGGGTAAAATAATGTTAAATTATAGAACATCATACCATAGGCTGATGAACGTAAAAGCTAATTTGATGTTGTAATGATATATTTATATAGTTATATGTATTTAACTATATTTATCGTAATATTGGAATTAAAATGTGAATGAATTTTTGGTGTGTGGAAAATTTGCATATGTAACAATTTAATTGTATAAGTGTTTGATTAATTAATTTAATTTGATGGGCACTGGGGTGGTATAAATGTGACCTTTTGTATTGTAAATTTATTCTCAGAAGGCGAATGGCCGAGGTATCAGAATAAAGATAAAGTGAATGGTCTATGCAGTGAACTTGCCCCTAATTTTTGTTTTTTACAAAACTTCCAGTTGAAGGATTGTTCACAGGAGGTAAGCTCCTGATATCCCCCAGAATTTGATATAGTATCTCCATAGTTATGTAACCATGAAGATAGGAGAACTCTCTCACAGCAAAAGAATCACTCCTGGGTCGCACTTAAAAATTACACTGGCAGTGATTTCTTATGGAGAACAGAGACCATAATTTTGTTTGCCAGTATCTTGTGGAATAGAGGGTTCCTATCAGATAATCAAACTTCTGCAAGTTTGAACCTCATATGGTCGAGACCATAAGTTTGAATTTGCAGACGTTCAAGCATTTCAACGGAAATCTCTGTAAGGGGAGGTTTCCGCTTTGTTCAATGTGGTGCAATCTCGGAGTGGGGAGTGCAGAGGGGCTTGCCCCCTGCTTACAACAGTTTATTTTGTTTTCTTTTCTTTTTTTTTGTTTTTTTATTCATAGTCAAAGTTTTTAAACTTTGAACAGGATGGTTCAAACATTCCATGTTCAAATTTATTAAACTTCGACTATATAATATAGACCCTGGAATAGATAGCTAGTTACTGTAGTATTTTGCTACAGGAGACTGAAACTCTGTAGGAAGACTTCAAATAACATTATCCTTTAAATAAAATTGAGTAACTGTCTATAAGCACTGGAAGACTTTAAATAACATTATCCTTTAAACAAATTTGAGTTACTGTCTATAAACACTGAAATAAAAATCCATCTTTTGAACCTGTGTCATTTTCTTTAAAAGGTAACACCAACATTGATAAAGAGTAGACTGCTCATGGTACTGAAATGACTTATGTTACTTATGTTGGCCTTGCTAAGGCATTCAGCACTTTTTCACCTAAAAGAATAGATGACAAATTAATAGCTTTAAATGTCAACAACAAAATACCAAATTCAATGGGTAAAACAGTAATGAAGCATCATCTTACAAGAGGTCTGGTTTGGGGTTGTCTACCTGTCCTTGTAGAGATCAGTAGCAGTGCCCCACAGAGGTCTGCTGTGACCAACTTTTCTGGAATATTCTTTTCAGATATAAAAGTGGGAGATGGTCTCTGGATAAAGAGATTGTCATCACCATTGTGTAGTTTGAGTAGGTGTGCCACCCCTAAAGTTCTTATTAACTTTTTCCAATACGAAAAAGTAAATTTCTTAAAATTGACACAAATCAAGGAATAGTTGCAGATGACATTGTTTTATCACCCCTCAAATGCTTTAATTGTGTCATATATTCATTGCTGAAAGCAAATCTCATTGTCTTCCCACTTAAAAGGCATCACAAGAGGTGTAAAATTGTGACAAAAACAGCACCATAAGTGGTACAAAATGAGCCATGCGAGAGCTTGCTCTAAAATAATTTACAACCATGACATTAGGTGAGTCATACATGAAACAGCATTGTTTACAGCAACTGCATGTGAACACACCCAATGTCCATCCGCCATACTGCTGTTAGGACATGTTCACCTTTCTCAACAATAGTATTGTTGTTATTCCTCAGTCATGCTTTTAAATTGTTCCAATGATAGCTGATTGATCAGGCAGATCATTCAAAGAGCTTATAATTATCTATTTTTAGTAATGATTTGATTAATAAGTTAGGTCTTGCATTAAGTTTTGTTTATCAGACTAGAATCAGAGGTGCTGCACATAATCGTCTCAGGTAGTACTGTATAACATAAGAATGCCAAAGAAGCCAAACAGTAAGAAAACAGTTGTGCTAATAGTGATTTTGTATGGCACAGAAACCATGACAGTGAAGGACTGGCAGCTGAGTAACATATCGTTGATGGTAATGAAGCTCCTTTAATAGATAGTAGGATGCACAATCTGGGACAAAGAAATTACAATGTCAGTGCAAAAAACAAAGTAGCCCCAGTTGCAGAGATGGTCAAGGACAGCAGATTATGGTGGCAGGGGCACACATGTAGGAAAACAGAAAATGATTTGGTAAAGAAGATTTGAAAAAAAAACAGGAAGAAAACAATGGAAGATGGGGCAGTCCAGCTAAGAGAAGGAGGTGTCATGGGAGAGAAAACCTGTAACTATCATGACTGTTGAAGGAGGTAGGAAAGTGGTTGTGAATTGAAGAAAGTGGCAATAGTTGACAAAATATCCCATGCCATGCAGAAATGGGAAAAATGAAGTTGATGAAGCTGATGAAGAATCATTAATACATAATGTCTTTCATTTGCAGTTAGAGAACACTTTTAGTCAAGTTTGGGTTTGTTTATGCATTTTCTTATTTGTCTTTTCATTCATTCATTCATTCATTCATTCATTCATTCACCTAGTTTTTATTAATAAGGCAGTCACATTAGGGATTCAGACCACAACATGTACTTGAAGTATTAGGCTATTACTGTGATCACACTGCTGTGGTCAATATTGGTTCATATGGACAGAGTTATTAGACCACTTTCTAGCTTTATATGAATAAGCAAAAGCTCTTATATAATAAAAGATAATTGTAAGCAGGGTACAAGTCAGCAAAACTACATCCTACAGTTCCTTCCTACAGAGTAGTGTGATGCAAAACCCTTTGTGTGGGCACACCGGAGCAATGTCACCCTACCTGACACAAGCATACATGTTTATATATAATCATTTCAGCCCTATTACCCTTGACATTTATCCTCAAGGCAAACACCATGGAGAGAGCTTTAATTACCAGTTTGGATTCTGCTTGCATGCTGTTTTTCACACAGTAATCCCAACATGTGTCTTATATTACCATCTAGTGTGTAGTCTGATAGGTTATTTAGTTGTGTTCCTTGTTTGGAGAATAATTTAAGTTTTAACAAATATATGCATGTGTTGCTGACATCTGCATTCTGGTAGTCTGATAGTCATGCAGAAATGTCTTTCATAGTTTGATAGTCTCAAAGAAAGGCATTTAAGCGCCAGTCTTATACTTTTCTGTCTTGCTAGAAGACAGCATATCCACATACCATCCACAGCATACCTAAAGTGCTATAACAAAACATAATTATTTAAAGAAAAGAGAAAGAAACAAAACACTGAGTCAAGCAATAGAGACACCCATACCTGTCAACATCTTAGAGCAAGAAATCTGGACAAAGCCATAAATAATGGAGGGAGAAAGGCTCAAAAACAGAGACATTTTTTTTTTTTAATATTGCTCTGTCAAACTTAGAAAGTTGATAGACTAACAGGTTTTATCCTAGTGTTAAGTTTCTGAAGTGTATGAAGTCTGAAACTCAGATGTTTGTCATTTTCTAACTTTAGTGTTCAATGGCAGAAAATCACTATTTTATGAAAAACAAACAAACAATATGAGCAAAAAATCTGGACATTCTGTGAGGTACAGAGGCACCCATGGCGTAAGGCAAAAATGACAAATGAATCTGATAAGAGGTGAGAGGAGGGGCTATTTCTGTTAAACAGCAGTATGAATTAAACTTCTGTAGCCCTGTTTAAATAGTATCAGATTTGCATTGTTTTATATAATTTTACAGTTTCTGTGTCTTCTGACCATTAGAGCCCTCCTGTGACTGGGCACATAATTCCTCATCAATGGTGTGAAATACATTTTCTGCATGGCCAACATCCAGGCAGCCATGGCAGATTTTCTGCATTTTAGCCCTAAATGTACCTCAAACTAATCTGCATGCTTACTAGTACGACAGTCTGCTACACCTTCCCCTTTGCATATTCCTGTGCATACTCCATGAAGGCTAGCTGTCATGAAGATACAGCTTTGCACAGGCAAGGGCACATCCATAGCCCATATGTTGTTTACCATGCACTTCTCTTTAAGGTAGGTGCAGACACTGAAGTAGAATGAACCACCTTCTTTCCTCTAGTGCGAGATAGCCAAAATAATCCCCTCATTCTTACCCCTCCCTGGTCTGCTTGTCCATTATCCAGGTCACTAATCAATTTTGACTCATCTCGGTCTGAGTCAGTGAAAAATTAAGAAATGCCATTTTGGCCACTGACAGAAAACATGACATAGACATGATGTAATACCAACATAAATTCTGCAACTACTCAAACTTTTGGGCTATCATGAACCCTTCATCAGGAGTTATTATGTTATTGATGTTAAATAAAGTGCTTCAATATCTAATTGTGCCTGGAAAGGGAGGTATGTCATTTCTTTCTTATTGGCTAAAACAAGACACTTGAAAAAAATGCCAGTGGGCAGCTTGGATGCTTAGTATAATAACTACATACTGGAAACTGACACAGTGTGTGTAAAAGTCAGGACTTACAATAACAGCTATACCTCCGAGACTGACACAGTGTGTGTTAGATTCAGGACTTAGTATAACAACAGCACCTCTGATACTGACACAGTGTGTCAGAGTCAGAACTTAGTATAATAACTAGGCCTCTTCGACTGGCACAGTGTGTGTCAGAGTCAGGACTTAGTATAACAACAGCACCTCCAATACTGACACAGTGTGTGTCTGAGTCAGAACTTAGTATAATAACTATGCCTCTTTGACTGACACTGTCAGATTCAGGACTTAATATAACAACAGTTTCTCCGATACTGATACAGTGTGTGTCAGAGTCAGGACTTAGTGTAACAACTACACCTCCGATAATGGCACAGTGTGTGTCTGAGTCAGAACTTAGTATAATAACTATGCCTCTTTGACTGACACAGTGTGTGTCAGAGTCAGGACTTAGCATAACAACAGCATCTGCAATACTGATCCAGTGTGTGTCAGAGTCAAGACTTAGTGTAACAGCTACACCTCCGAGACCTACACAGTGTGTGTCAGCATCAGGACTTTATTTCTGCATCTCAAGGAGCTGACATTTAATCATTTTAAATATAATGTGTTAAATATCCAGATGTTTTTCAGACAGACAGCAATACAATGATGTTTTACAACGTGCAAAGACTTTTATTTGATTATCAACTGCAGTTTCCAAATTTGAGTTTATATAAATCTCATATTCATTTTGTAATGGGCTTACTTTACAGAGTGGCAATTAATAGATAATAATCTTACATTTTTTTTATTAAAAGATTGACTGTGACTTTGAAAAGCAAGCATTAAGACACTAATGATGACACGGTGTAAATATGGTGTGTAAATAATGGCTAAGCTGTGAAGTGTCTGCTTTCTACCTTTAAAATGCTGGCTACCTTGATCCTTTTGTCCTGACATGCCATAGCTCATTCAAATGACAGGAAGTAAGGCCTACTATATTTTCTGAGAAACTAGGTGATGACTCAACAGTCGAGTGATTTAATCACTATGGAGAAAATAAAAACATCTGTTAAAGCAGCAATTCTAGCTTAAAAGCAGATGGTTATTTCCCAAATTTGTACAGTACTAAGTAGCTTGTCTGCTTTTTACTGAATCCTTATTTGTTAGCACTTTTTCTTGATTTTGGTTTATTCACATTATTATGTAGACCATCTGATTATATTGTATTTCCATATAATTCTGTATTTTATGCTTTCCTTGCATCGCTTGTCCCATGGGCACTCAGTAAATTATAGCATGCCATATTCAGGTTCTGTCAAGCAAAAACACTGATGTACAAACAGAACCATGCACGTTTGGTGTAGATTTAGTACTGAGACACATACAAAACTGTTTGACAAAATGGCAAAGAAAGATGGCGAAAATGATTGGCTTTTAAAAGCATTCCACCTGGCTTATGCTTCTAATATTTATTTAACAATTGCCCCTTACTGAAAGAAGTACATTATTAATTTTGGTCTGCTCTCTTAAACAGTCTTTGCTGACATATTTAGAGTAGTGACTAAGACATTTATGGCATAATAAACTTCAGTTTTTTTTTTGAGCATTTGCTTAACAGGATTCATAAAGGTTGCCAAGTCTACACTAAGTGTGCATTTAGTGTAGTCTTTCTGAATGGTCACCACAAGCAATATGGTAGGGATGTTCTTAAATGCAGAAAGTGTATACATAATGGTAAAATTTGTAGGTTCAAGGTGTTTATTAGGCTAATGGCTACAATGGCCTTTTTAGGCCTAGCCATCCATCCAAAATCTCTGACAAGTCCTGGTACCCTTGATAAGTGTAAGCAGAGGCTTGGGAGATGAAACATTTACAAGTAGGGGCCTGGGAGATGAACCATTTACAGATGTCCTGTGTTCATTACAAACATAGATGCCGAGCCAGGAATAAATTTCCTGTTCCCAATTCAATTGTCCTGGTTACACTTGAACTGGGTTAGGGAAGAACTCTGCTTCACATGGATGAAGAGCTTGTTACAGAGATAGGGTAGACACTGGGATACATACCTGTCTCTCCAGCAGGTCCTATTTATATCACAGAAAAGATGTAAGTCTTTAGAGTAATTCAGGTAATCTTTGTTTTGTAGATATGCAGGAGGTCCATCAGCATGGGGTCTGACAGTGCCCTGTAGACCAGACATAGATCTCACATCAACAGCCTGTATGAGACAGAATATAGGGTTAAGGCCCTGAGGCAGTCTGCATGTTACTTATGCCTTGTATTCTTTTAGTGAGGAACCTCTATGAATGTTCCAGTTGTTGGATAAGCCTGGTTAGGTACATACCAAAGGGAGCATTGTACTCAATAATAGGTCTGATGAATGCCAAATGCAGTGGAACAAGGACTCCCTGGACCTAGATGCATGTTTGGGTCACCTTCATTTGCCTGTCAGTTCATTTGCCCGACAGAAATTTCAGGCAGCCAGTTGCCTGACAGTTCATTTGCCCGACAGTTCATTTGCCCGACAATTAGAAAAAGGCAAATAAAAGGTATATGTCCTTTTCCCCACAGTAGTGCGATCTGGGAGTTAGAATATATAGTTGGAGGGTGTGGGGGGTAGAAGTCCCCCACCTACTTCGGTTTTAGTGAACAATAAAAAAACAAACTGGACAAAATACAACCAAAGGAGGTGGGGGGCTGTGCCCCTAACTATATATTCTAACTCCAGGATCGCACTACTGTGGGAAAAAGGACATATACCTTTTATTTGCCTTTTTCTACTTGTCGGGCAAATGAACTGTCAGGTAATTGGGCTGCTTAAAATTTCTGTCAGGCAAATGAACTGTCTGGCAAATAAAGGTGATCCCTCTGTTTTTATGTTGTGCAACATAGAATGGTTTCCTCACTACAGCAGACAAAGGATGGACAAAGGCTAGATTATTGTCTGTGTGTGTCCCTAAGTCCCTGACTACTAGGTCAACTCTAAGGGGTGTGTTGTCAATATGACAGTTACCAGGGGTGGATGACATCCAGAAGAATACTGTTATGCATTTCTTGGCATTTAATTTTAGTCCATGGCTCTGACACCAGTTGTTTGTCTGTGTCAGCCCTTCCTAGAGAACATTTGTGTCAGTGTGGGATTCAGTAACAGCCCCTAATTTGCAATCATCTGCAGATTTCATCAGCCAGAGGCCATTGACATTAGCCTTGATTTAAGAAAGTAAGGAGCGGTGCCAGGACCAATCCCTGAGGAACTCCACTTGTGACTGGCCTCATTGTAGAGGTGGACTCCCCAATTCTAACATCCTGGGTCCTGTTTGTGAGTCAGTTGGTTATCCACAGGGTGATATAAGTGTTTGTACCTAACCTCTTGAGTTTGTCAACAATGCCCAAGTGGGGTATTGTGTCAAATGACTTGACCAGGACAAGGTAGGCAGTGTGAACAATTTCGTCCTCATCCATTGCTTTGGTGACCTTAAAGAAATCCACTAGGTTGAGTAGGCATGACCTGCCATTGACAAAGCCAAATTGGGTTGGGTCCAGTGTCAGGAGGTTTACTATGTCATTACTGACCATTTCCTTGATAATTCTTTCCATAGCTTTGCATATGACACTAGTGAGACTTATGGGTCTGTAGTTTCCAGGGCTGTAGATGGCCCACCTTTGTGCATAGGGATGACTGTCCATTCATGAGGCATGAAGCCTGTTAATAAATGCGTTTTATGTTTAGGCTTGTAAATTATTCTTTGGATATTTAGTTAAGCACGTGCAAGTGTGTGTGTGTGTGTGTGTGTGTGTGTGTGTGTGTGTGTGTGCATCTGTATGTCTGTGTCTATGTAAGGACACCTAACAGAAAAAACAGTGAAGATTATATTTGTTTTGTTAAATTGGTAAGTTAGCTGGCCTAAGAACTATAGGTATAAATAAAAGGGGGTTGGTTTTACAGCTTTACAGGTATGCTGAAGTTCAGTTATGAAAAGCCTTGTAACACATTTTATAATCAACTGTAGAAATCTCTGTGGTGAAACATTTTTTCCTGAATGTGTTTATTGTCACCAGTAATTAAGAATGTCCCTGTGGTTAAAATAAAGTGCTACCTTTCTCATCATACAGCTGGCAGTATTTATTATCTTGCCCTATAAACACTATGCATTTTACATATAATTCGCAATAATATGCTGTAGTTTTCTCTCTTTCTTGAACTACTTTTGGTGTTTGCTGTGTGCCTTTTGTGTGTCTGTGAATTTAGATCAAGTAAAATTTGAAAAAGTCAGTTTTGACCAATATAAATTAATGAATGCCTGCCTGGACTAATTAATAACTAAATAAAGAAATAAGTAAGCAAGTTGGAGTCTGTCTGGAATTATTTGCTGTCTGCTCCAACTGAATTTTTTTCAATTAGTTCTCCAATTGAAATTAGAAAAAAATAGTAGTTTAGTTTTACTTCCCACTATCCAAAACACTGTTCATCTACTTTGTATGTGTGCATCTATCTGGTTGTGCAAGCAACAATGTAACATGATTTATATATATATATATATATATATATATATATATATATATATATATATATATATATATATATATATATACATACACACATGCGGGTCTACCTCACTAGGTTGATATACCACAATTTTGACAGCAAGAAAGTCAACCACAAAAGGTCAACAGCTGAAACATCAACACTAAACTATGCATGCGTAAGTAAAATCCTCCCAGTATGCAACCAACAAAAAACAAAATGACATAATTTTTAGCAGGGGGGGGGGGGCTTACCCCACTGCATCACTCATATCCCTGCTAATTATATATATTAGCTCTGAGACTGCAGTGTCCCAGGGGAAAAGGAATATTTCCTCACCCAGCATTTGTCGATCTAGCACAACTGTCGACCTTTTGCAGTCAATTTTCTTGCTGTCGACAATATGGTGTGTCATCCTAGGGAGGTGTTACCACGTGTGTATATATATGTGTGTGTGTATATATATATATATATATATATATATATATATATATATATATATATTATACTTATGCTCTAGCCTTTCATACTCTTCTATTCCTCATATTCCAGAGAAGATACCAGGACAACCTACCTGTCTTCTTTTATAGAAAATACTTCTCTCCTTACCTATCCTCTACCAGCTTTATGCTACTCTTCAGTTTATCCTCTACTCTTCTCCTCCTACTGTGCCATCTTTCATCCTACAATAATATATTGCAATATCTTTCCAACTCTGTCCTATCCACCTATCCACAATTCCTCTTTACACTCTCCGCACATCGCACCAAACCTATTTAATATTTCTCCTTACCTTCCAAATATAGACTGATTAACTGCACTTCAAGTCATGCCAAAACAAAATTAAGTACAAGAATACTCTCCCACAAAAACAAGTATACATAATTTCCCAATATAGTAAAATCCTCACTATGATTAAGGTTACACTAATAACTGATTTCAACTCTAGAGCTGTATATCCTATATCTAGAAAGAGACTGAAAATATATATGAGCAAGATGAAGAGGCACCGTGGGTTTAGGTTTATGATGGAGGTACTGTGTTGGTAGAATATGAAAGGTATGAGACAATATTACAGACAAATGATTCAGTGCCGGGGCTGAAAGTGAATTGCTGCAGATCATTATATGGTTCAGTGCATGAAGCTGTGGGTGTGACAAGACAGTGTGCATAGAGGAAACTGAAGTGAATGAATTAGGTAGATGGAAGGAGTAAATGGACTGTTGCAGTAAAGTATTAAAGCAGACAGCTGAATGATATGTAAAACTGAGAATTGGCTATGTAATTGAACTGTTAGAAGCCTAAGAGAAATATAAGCTCATCTCATGTGCTTACTATTGTTTACTATATGTGGTTTCATTAAGTTGTTTGTCATTCGTCAACACGTTCGTTTTTTATTATTTTTTTATTATTATTTATTTTATGCATGGTTGGTTTTTGCTTGGTGTTTTGCAATTATTAACTTCAAAATGTCCTGTTATGCATTATGATCACCCTAGTTTGGGGGTCATATGCCAACTCTGAGATCACTGAATTCCCTAACTCACAGTAGTTTTGGAGTTAGTTTATATTTCCCCTTAATCACACTTACATTTTTGAAACTGCATGACTTATAGTATGAAGTCTCAGACCTGCACTGGGAAGCCTAATTACCATTGCAGTTATCTTTCAGAGGACCATTCATTTATCTGTGATATGATTTTGGATGTATAGGTTCAGAGGTAAGACAGGGACATTGTTTTCCATTGTGTCTTTGTTTCCTGATTGGGTACAGACAATTTTGGATGTTGAGTGTTGTGGAAAACTGAGCATATGTAAGGCTGAAAGTGAGTATACAAGACCACTTATAAAATAAAGTCAGCCAGCTAAACAGAAAATAAAGTGACATAATGTTATGATGGGGGCACCTCTTGATTTCTTTATAGAACTCTGAATGGCTGTAAGGCAGCAGTTACTAACAAAAGAAGAAATGAGCTTGTGTTAACACTGGATGGGAACTTTAGTAATAATGAGATGGAAGAGGGCGTGATTTCTTCTTTGAGGGTTATCTAAGAAAGGTATGAGGGTTAGGTAGGGCAGGTATAAGGGATATGATCAGTGCCATTTAATAAGTAAGTGGGAGAAGGCAGTCAAGGAGACATTGAAATTCATGTTTACAGAAAGTAAAGGATCACTCCTATTGTTTTCTCCTGGAGGTTCACCCCTTAAAATATTGAAGCTTGTTGAAATAATTATCTGAAAGTAGTCGATGAGCTTGGGGAAAGAACAGGAAGTGACTTGGGAAGTTAAAACTTCAGTAGCTGTATCCGGTGTGAAGATGGCACTATTTTTTTCTGCAGATATATGGACAATTGTGTATCACTACTAACAAAACTGCCAAATACTACAGAGGAGGGCCCATGAAATGTACAGACCAAGTATAGCAGTGCATGGATTTATTGTTATCCTATTCCATTAAAGACCATGGATATGTTGGGAAGTCGGGCTTTCTGAAAATCAAAGGGTGATACCCTCTATGTCTGAAAAGGGCAGAGTATAAAACCATTTAAACCATTTGTCATTTTCTAGATGTCTTACTGTACCACATCAGGGGTGCATGTTCTACATTAGGACAGTAGACAGCTATAACACACTGTGGAAAAAAAAACAGCCCAGAAATGACATGATTAAAATAAAGTAGTGAAGCACTGTAATAAACCACTCTAACTAAACTGGTTTTAAGACATTTCCTACAGAGGGACTGTATGGGGATGATCTTAGCCAATGAGACAGCAAGTTCCACAAAGTGTGCATTGGTAGGTAAACATGCCGATCGATTGTTTTCTGACACATCAAGACTGCCAGTATCAATCCTTCACTGGCTTTGCAGAACTGATGGGCCATGCAGCAATACATAAGAAGTTATTTAAGACAAGTAAGTCTAAGACCATGTAGAGCATAATAAATTAACATCACTACCGTAAATACAACCCTGAGGGTTGATGGCACCTCCTGCAATCTCTGCACTTGCAGGCCACTATGAGATGTATTGACCAGTAATCTGCCTGAAGAGTACTGCACTGCTTCAAGTATCCAGGGCCACTTCTAGAATTTCAAGGTGAAGTGTATTGCAAAAATTCTGATATGATGATGCTGTTACAGACATGCCTATAGCAAGATCTTGTCATGGAATGTGGTGCTTGATCCAAGGTGATGCCCTTAAATGGTAATAAGAATACTTTGCTAGTGTTGTCACCTGGCCCATAAATGAAAGTACATTATCTAGCTACACCCTCAAATCTCACAACTTATTCATAATATCTACATAAAAAGTCCCCTAACTAATAAAAAGCAGAGCTACTGAGGATCTAAGGAAAGTCTAACATTGGCAGGCACAGACGAGTCTTGGCAGGATTAAATATCAAATGCCAAAATTTCATCATTTCAAGGATGTGATTCAGCTGAATGGCAGGAATCAGCAGTTGACAGAGTCTGAAGGAAGGAGAAATACAACTGGGTGGCATGAGCATAGCAGTGGCAGTTAATGGCCTCTTTGAATGTCTCCGCCAAGTGGGAGTATATGTGCTGTGAAAATCTGTAGTCTAAGATACCCTACAAGTTAGAAGGTAACTGACAGAAGAATTAGGTTCAGAAGTAGTGGTCTTAGAGTGTCCTAAGGGCCAACAGGCAAAGAACTTGATAACTGTCAGCAAGATCCCATAGTGCACAGTGTTTGATGGTGAGAACAGATAAAGGAGAACCAAGTTGGAATACAGTCAGTGATCCCTCACAATTAGGAGTAATTATCTGTCTTAGTACTGGTTCAGCACAGGAAACCATTCTGACAAAGTCTTCAGAGAAGGTAAACATGACTCAAACATTTTCTCAGTAATCAGTTTACTGGCTAAAGCTCTTGCCACCCCTATAGTGCCTTTTTAGGCGAGGTTCAAAGGACAAAACCACCACCGTAACAGATACATGCATGTAAAAGCTGAAGGTAACGCTACTCAATGCTAGAAGTCTAAACCTCAAAATGCACTCTCCTGAGCCACTCCTAAAAATGGAGAACATCGATATCTGTGCAGTAACTGAGTCCTAGTTCAAGGCTCCAGAGAGCACCCCCGCATTACCAGGCTACAATTCTTACCACACTTTTCGGCCACCAAACCAAGACTGAAACACTAAAGGTGGAGGAGTGTCCATATTCACCAAGGATATTCACACCTCCAGGCTAGTTGCCCAACACAATGCATCTGAAATTCTCCAGGTGCAACTAACACTAGGTAAGACTGCAATCCAAATTGTAGCTTGCTACAGATCCCCCAGCATGCCCCAAGATTCTCACTACACCTTTCTAAACATACTGGAAAATATTAAGATACAACCAAACACCCTAATATTGGGTGATTTCAACTACCCAGCCATTAACTGGGAAAACTACTCGGGTACCAACACCTTTTCCCAACGGTTCTTGGAATTCATAAATTCCAACGCCCTGAATCAACTAATCCATTGTCCCACCAGGGGCTCCAATATCCTAGACCAGGTCATTACCAACATGGGAGATAGATGCTCCACACCAGTGGTCACCCCCTCATTGGTCAGGTCTGACCATAAGCAAATTACCCTTGACATCCACATCCCACCCCCCCAGTAAGGAAACCTCCGTAAAAAAACTTCTCCAAAGCCAACTTCATGCTACTCAAGTCAGAAGTGACAAACTTCATGACACTCGTGTAGATGGGAGCTGAAAGTTTGACTGCTGAATCCTACACTAAGGCACTGTGCAAGCACATCCTGTGCATGAATTGTGCCATCCTAAAAAGAATCAAGACGCTCTCCTCCAAAAAAAGGAAGCCAATCTGGTGGTCCCCTGCTATAAACAAACTATCCAACAGAAGGAAGAAACTGTTGCAGAAAAGAGGAAAATCCCAGGATGCAAAAAAAAAAACTCCCTTACAAGCCTTAGTAAGAAGCTGAGATCCCTCATAAAATCCTCCAAAGCTAGTTATGAAAATAAAATTACCAAATATTCCAAAGACATCCAGAAGGCATTATATAGTTATATCAAGAATCTAAATGGCAATGCTGAGATCTGCTCTGAGCTACAACAGAATGGCATTAAATATACTGATCCCAAGGATATTGCCAGTATCCTGGCAGATAGATTTAGTGCCAACTTCACCCCCTTCTCACCCCCTAAAGGGCCCATCTCAATACCAAAAGATTGCCAAATTCCAGTAATCACAGCCACACAGGTAGAAACCTCACTCTCCAAAGCTAAGAATACAGCATCCATGGGACCAGATGACATCCCGGGCTGTGTACTACCTGAACTACAAAATGAACTGGCACCTCATCTAAGTGTCTTGTTTAATCATATCCTCACCTCAGGCTTCATGCCCACTAAGTGGCGCACAGCTACAATTATCCCACTCCACAAGGGGGGATCCACCTTGGATCCCAGGAACTACCATCCCATCAGTCTGATGAGCCTGATCTGCAAGGGCATGTAACGCATTATCATGGAACTTATAAACAAAGACACTGGCAACCTTCAAACACTGGACCCCACCCAGTTTGGGTTTGTGAAGGGCCGATCTTTTCTCCTGAACCTGATTGACTTCTTCGAATCAGTCTCCAGAGCTGTGGACAAGGGTAAGGCAATATATGGACC
The DNA here is from genome assembly GCF_019279795.1 of Protopterus annectens. Taxonomy (NCBI): domain Eukaryota; kingdom Metazoa; phylum Chordata; order Ceratodontiformes; family Protopteridae; genus Protopterus; species Protopterus annectens. The sequence goes on along the minus strand of NC_056748.1, from coordinate 453,169,695 downwards.
TTGCCAAGGCCTTTGACACCATCCCCCACTCTGGAATCATAGATAAACTTACTAACCTGAGCATAAATCCCTACGTCACTCGATGGGTTGCCAACTGGCAACCCATCGAGTGATGTAGGGATTTATGCCCACGTCACTCGATGGGTTTCCAACTGGCTTACTGACAAAACCCAGACTGTAAAAGTGGCCGACTCAAAGTCCAGCTCCAGAAAAGTGACAAGTGGAGTACCTCAGGGTTCAGTGCTGGGACTCCTCTTGTTTGGCATCTACTTCTCTGAAATGCAGGCCAACACTAAGGGACTCTGGATAACAAAGTTTGCAGTCATCTGCAAACTGGGAGCCATTATTGAATCCCCAAATTATATGGATATTCTACAAAAGGGCCTTACAGAAACAGATGCTTGGTGCCAGAGCCATACGCTCAAGCTTAATGCCAAGAAATGTATAGTTATCCCCTTTGGGAAAAAAACATGTACCCATGAATTACCACATAGGTGGCAGTATGCTAAACACTGAAAGTGTGATGAGAGACTTAGGGACACAGGTGGACAGTGGTCTCACCTTCAATAACCACATCGCCACAACAGTCAGGAAATCCTTTTATGTGGCACACCTCATCGCTAAGGACTTTTCATCCAGAAAAAAGGAGGTCATTGTCCCACTGTACTCATCCCTCATTAGACCCATTATAGAGTACAATACCCCATTTGGTATGTACCTCAAAAGACATCTACAACAGCTGGAAAGGCCACAGAAATACCTCACTAAAAGAATCACAAGCCTTAAGCAGATGCCCTATGCTGAAAGTCTAAAAAAAACTCCAGCTATACTGTGTGGCATATCATCTATTCAGAGGTGATCTCTGCTTAACATACAAGGCATGTCAAACCCTGAGCTGTTGGATATGCTCCACTTAAAGAAAATCCCAATCCCTCAGAGCCACACACTCCAGGGATCTAAACCTTGTCATCACAATAAACAAAACATGCTGGAGGGATATGTTCCTGAACCAGAGACTTCCCATATTTTGGAATAGACTGCCCATACATGTCACGCAGAGTGGCTCCTTGGCCCTCTTCAAAAGCAACCTTGATGATTGGATGGGAGATAGCAAATTTACCCGGGATCACATCAGTCACCCTGCTAGACAGAGGTCCAGGGAAGTAAATATTGTGGGAAGAAATATCCAGGGAATTGTTTTGGCTAGGCTTGTATAGGCCCTAGTACCAACCTATGAACCTATAAACATCTTTCTAGTTGCAGAAATAGGCTAAACATTTTATTGTGAAGGATGCATTGCTGCCTACACTTGACTCTACCCTTACTTTCATCAATACAACCTACAGTTATAACCAACAAATGCAGCAGAAGATAGTATCACTGTCTCATCCTGAATGAATTTGATTAACTACATTTCCAGCAGATCTACTTTTCAACTTGTATACATTAATCTATAACTTAACCAAAATAATGTATGAGTGTGAAGCCAGTTGACTTGTTGTCTCTCTCATAACTCCTCAACAATCCCTAACATACACTGCTAATGCATTCTTTGCTAGATGCCTGTTACTGTGGATTTCATTTCTTACCACCAACAAACTGTTCCAAACTCTTAAATGACCTCTGCCCTGAGCTTAAGCTGTTTCTTCTACAAAACAGCAAATGATCCTGCAGCTGCTGTTACCTAGAAAGATTACATTTTTCCCATGATTGTTCATAGGTCCATTAAAGACTTAGCTCTCCCTGGCGTCCTAAGCAGCAATGTGTTTATTTATTTTTATGTTGTTAATATTACATCTGTTTAGACTACTTGTTAAGCTAACCTACCACTGTTACTGTTAACTCTGTGTGCCACTTCTATTTGTTTTGTTATAAGGTTGTTTCTAAAAGAGGGTTTTACTGATCCAGTTCACCTATGTATAAATAAATAAATAATAAAAATATACATGGCATACATAATTTAAATGTATAGTCAATCCATGCCTATGCCATGAATGACAGAAATGTGCCATATTACATGTGGAATGTGCCAAAAGCACCAGCTGTTTTTTGCCATCATTGCTTGCATCATTTCACAATGGCACACTTCTGCATTATCATGCATGATTCTTGGTTCAGGTTTTACTGATACTGTACGGTCTTATTAACCAGTAGTATTTTGAAGTCTGCAATTGGCCAGATTCCTGCAAGTGGGTCATGTAATATTGGTCGTTGTTGTGCCATGGTAACTATGTGTGCATTTGGCAAACTCTAGTTAGCCACATCAACAAAAGTTTGTGAACCCATTGGTTTGTACTAGGCTAACAACCACTGGGGCCTTTTAAAGACTAGTCATACATCCCATGTCTGACAAGATCTGGTACCATTGGTAGTACAAGCAGGAGTTTGGGAGATGCGTTTACAAGCATGCCCCTGGAAAGCCAAGGGACATAAATCTAACTAAGCTATATCAGGCAGTAATGAAGATTATAGCCATTCTGTGTCCTTAACATTTCTGTCCCCGTATGAGTATCCAGATTTATATTTCAAAAGTGATTCATCAGCTTCAAACCTCAGTAAAATGACATGTTGCCAGTTATTTGCTGGTTCTTTAGGACCCCAGCACAAAGACATGGAGATGAAAGCCATCCATCAGAATGTGAGTATACAAGCAGCTGAGTAGCAGGATACCAAACCCTTCCTCCATAAGCAGAAGGACAATGAGGCAAACTAAAGATTCCTTACAACATTTGACCTGCCAAATACCTGCCTGGCTGATCCTAAAGAGATAAGTACTGGACATTCTGTAGTGTCATGCATTTTCAGCATCTCTGGCATGTGTGGAACATGTTGAAGATGCTATTACCAACATGCTCTGAGTGGCACATAGAGGTGCCATTCAGATAACACACCACCACATCTAGTTGGCAAACACCAAAAGCACCACCTGGTATTATGTGGCTCTCATCCTTACCACCTATGCAGATAAAAAAATATTGTAGCAGTGGGGGACATCCGTCTGTAACCTATTTCCTATCTAAATTTATCACTGCTGTTCTTCAACATAACTCTTTGCCACTTACAGCTTTAAAACATAAAGTTTGTCATACATGTTTGATATCTCCTCTTTAGTCTTCTACTTACCTTTTTGTAGTCAAGCCTCTTCTGTCTACATTTTTTAGACAACACTCTTGCCTCCTTGTGTCAACCACAAAGGCAGCTATTTCAGTTTCACCTCTTCAAAATGTCCAAAAGTCTTACCACTTCCTTTTCTGTCTCCTTAGGTTCTGTAACCCCTATAGTTGATGTGACAACAGCTTTTCTACTTTAATTTTCCTACTCATCCTTTGCCTTCTCAACATTCTTTTGATAGAACGTTAGATTTGCTCCACCTCTAACTTTTGTTGTTTCCTTGCTTTCTCGGTTTGCTGAGTAAGCTTACCTTCTCTTCATGCCATCAAACCGCTCCCACCATCTTGGATTCTATTTCATTTTCTTCCAGTATCTGACCTGTTATCCTGCTAATTCTTTCTTCTTTGTTTCTAATCATCATTCACTTTCATCCCATCTCCAGCATCCTTTAGTATCCACTGCCAACACGTCTGTAGATTCCCTAACACCTTAAGATGTAAAACTAACCTTTCTGCTGCATCTATCCCAAGTGAGTTCATTTACATAGCAGGTCTCCCACAATAAGTTTACCAGCACGCATACATATCTCCTTCATCACCTCTAAAAGTATTTTCCTTCAATGCGCACCTTGTTTCATACATTTTCAAATGCCAGTTTGTTTTCCATTTCATTTTTCAGCTTCTCTTTCCTCCTTTTATAGACTTTATGTTACCTATATGTTAAGTTTAAGGCAGGATGTTATGTGATATTCAAATAATGTGTGTGTAATGTTCACTTTTGGATTAGATACCACTTTTCTTATACAAAATCTTTCAGAAAATCCCTCTCCATGCTCAGTTGGCCAGCACACGTTATTTATGTATTTATTTATTTCCATTTAATTACTTTGAAAGGGCTAACAAGCCCCTTTTCAATGGAGATTCAAGGAGAACAACTCTACAAGAAATAATCACAGTTGTGCTTATTCAGTATGCAAAATGGTCACGAAAGATTAACAGCATTAAAGACAATCTGAGGATAAATAAATCAGATAATGATGAAATAAACACGTATACTCTGCAACAACATTATCGGCACTGGTTACAGTACAATAGGCCAGATATAATTAAGAGATTTTGTCATAAGAAGAATAGAAGACAGGAAAATAAGAGAAGAGAAAATAAGTAATCACTGACGTGTTTGTGTATGCAGGAGAGCTACTTTAAGAATAATTTAGCCTGGTGAATAGCAGGGGTATAACTTGGAGTCAAGCAGGAACAGTTTTAATTTATCATTGAAGATACGAGAGTTGTTGAGGAGTCTGATTGGAGGGACAACTGAGTTCTGAGAGTCAGATGGAGTAAGGAGAATTTCTTGCTTTGTTGTGAGTTTTGTGAATAGAGAGGAGATATTTTGCAGTAGATCAGATAGTGCTGTTGGTGGAGTGGAGTTGTAGTATATCGCTTAGGACATGGCATTTTTCAAGTTGAAAGACTAATCTGTGTGCAAATTAAAGCTGAGAGTAGGTGAGGAGGCTCAAACCAATTTAGGTGACTGAGGGCAGTGCAGTGATATGTGGAGTATGGCTTGTAGTGAGCAGATTTAGTTATTTTATTATAGCATTGCTCTGGTTTAGCTGTCAGGGTAGACTGGAGATTAGTGAAAATAGGAAAGGCATATGGGCAGGTAGTCATCCCATAGACAGATGTTAATGTTATCTGACTGGTATCAGTCAGACATTGTTTGCCTAATATAGAGGACCTAAGTTTTAATGTGTTTTTTTTTATTGCTTATTGGATGTGGAGATTGAATGTCATGGTGTTGTCTACTATAAACCCTAATAATTTAGTATTAGAAACAACCTCAATATCTGTGTTATTTGCAGAGGTGATTTCAAAGTTAGGTTTGTATTCGGTATGATACTTAAGAGCAAAAAGGAGAAATGTTGTCTTTTTTGGAGTTTAGTATTAGATCTAATTTTGCTAACTAGTTTTCTATGAAGGATAATGAATCTTGGGTGTGGTTTTGGAGAAAAGTGGGATTTTGAGAAGGCAAAAGTTGTATCATCAGTGTTCTGGACTAGATTGGGGTGGTTTGAGGCAGTTTGTAAATTATTGATACATATATTAAACAGGAGTGGTCCTGGTATGGACCAGAAACTGATAAAAAGGATGAGATGCTAGACTGTCATTTAACAGTTTGGGATTTGTCAGACAGCTAAGGAACCAGGACAGGTTGGAGTGGGACAGGTTAAAGGAAGCTAGCTGATAGAGCAGTTTATTATGAGAGCCTAGCCAATTATCTCATGTGAGAATCAAACCTGGGCCTTCAGTTTGTAAGGTAACACCTTAACCATTATGCCAACCTCACAACTTAATAGGCTGATCAAATTTGGGAGGGCTGAAGGTTCACAGGTTCATAGATTAGTACTAGGCTAACTGCTCTTGTGAGCCATTTTAAGGCTAGCCAGTTACCTCATGTGAGTTATCAAACCCTGCACCTTGTGCCTGTAAGGTAAACACCTTAACTACCATAGATTAGTACTAGGCTAACTGCCCTTGTGGGCCATTTTAAACCTAATCAAATACACCATGTGAGTATCAAACCCTGCACCTTGTGTCTGTAAGGTAAACACCTTAACCATTATGAAAACTCCCAGAATGGTTAGACTATCTGAAATACATACCAATTTCCCTTGCTTATATTAGGCAGTACCTCCTTCAAGTCTCCAACCCTTAGATTGTCTGAATGAACCTTGAAACATTTATCCAGATGCCTCTTAAACATGACGCATCACATCCATTTAGAACCTAATGCAACACCCTTACAGGGTACAATAGAAAACTAGCTCGGCTAATATCACTGCTTATAGTAATAATGGCAACAGTTTTCAGCAGTGATGGATTTTCTACACACTGTTCCATTTGCTCAACTTCTGTAATGTTGTATCAGACATGGAAAAGACGGAGTTATCAATCAATTCCTCTGCATAATTTTCTACTGCTCTGATGTCTTAATGATTGCCCTTTTCATCCAGAAGTTCACCACTGATAACCACACTTTTTGGAGTCCATGCAGATGGTCTTGTTATACTAATGAACTAGTGCTAGAAATGAGGTTTGGAACAGACCAATTTGTCCTGGGACAGCTTCAAGTGGGGCTAGATAAATAGAGTAGCAGGAATTAAGAGGGTAAGGGAAGGATAGGGTTAAATGGGATGGAGGGATGTGTGGGAGGAAATGAGGTAAGTATAGGTTGGGGCTTAAAGGGTTTTAGGCCAATGTAACTGGGGTATGAGTGACAATTTTGGAGTGAACTTGCTATAGTGCAGGTTACATTCCCCGACGACCTATAGGCCTTTGTTGGTAAGTCTTGGATTATTGTTGGTAAGTAGGGAAAACGAAGGTGGGTGCTGTGTGTAAAATCTTTCTCCACAAGAAATGTATGTTGGTTGCATTATCTTGTCTCTGTCAGTGCTGGAAGTTAATAGTGCTGAGAGTTTACAGTCATACATTCCAGTGAGATTTGGCTGTGATCCATTGAGAGCTAAGATGGAGGCTAGTGTGAGTAATGGCTTCAGGCTAGTTTTCTCTGTTCTACCCCTTTTCCAGTCAGATTATGGTAACCATGGGATCAACTCTGTTGGTTGATTAACTTGCACAGTAAAGGAAATGCTGCATAAGTTTGTAGCTTGTAGAAAGAAGGGTTATGTGGGGATGGCAGCTTCTCAGTGGTGGGGTGCCATACCATAACTAGGAGCATGTTACCAGTTGAAATTTTTGATAAGCTTGGAAGGGTCAGGGGTAAACCCTTTACTTCATCACAGTGGCCCTTTTTTTTCTTCCCCTCTCCTGTACTATAACTATGACACCACATGACAGCTCTAGTCCCACTGTAGTTGTACTAATGTGTGACACACAGTATAAGAAGCAGTGTTGCTGAGCTATTTCAAAGACAAATAGTGATTTCCTCCACAGGCACAGAAAGCGTTAATGCTTGTGAGGGGTTGGCATGCTTTGGAGCTAAGAATGATCACCTCTGCTCTGTTTTTCCCAGAGGTCAGAGGCGTTGTTTCCTCAGTGGTTTAATTTTGTATGGGACTGGTTTTCCTGTGTGTTCATGGTAAAGAAGCTATCTGGTGGTGTCACTTCTATAGCTCAGGCTGTCAGGATATCGGCATAAAGCTAAGTGGAGAATGTTCTGGATTAACTCCGTGCCCTTGGAGAAGGATGTATTCCTCTCAGCTTTTCTGTTAATGAAGAGATATTTTACTGACTGCCGATTTGTGTGTAGGGGATCGTGGCAAACCTACATTGATTTTACTGCTTCTTACTTGGGTTTGCTGTAGCTATGGGCATATTTGTGTGTTTGGGGTGACTGCAGTTAACAAAGGCTAAATAGCAGGCGATCGCCACAGGAGTGTAAAGTAAAGATTTCTAATCTAGTTGGTGCTGGGGCACATCTGCTAAGTGTAAGGGCCCTCTGGCATGCCATTTTCTGTATGGGGGATGGGCTTGGATTATTGCATGGTTCGGCTATTACTAAAGCTGCAGTATTTTATTTTATGTTGCTGTGTCTCTTGTTTGTTTGGTGTAATGTATGCTTAGTATAGGGTTGTACAGGTTGGGGTGAAGATAGCGTTATGTTCATCATTTGTGGTTTTCGTGCCTGTCTGTGTTTTCACCCCAGCTGTCTGGTTTGGATTTAGTCAGTGCTTTGGTTTTGTTCTCATTGATGATTGAGGGTCAGGTCTCCTGTCTGTAATGGTTGAGGTCTCTTGCTGCATGTTGGTGAAGAGGGTTTGTTGGTGGGGTGTGTGCCCTGTGTTGAGAGTATACTGGGATGCAGTAGATTCACAGGGCCTGAAGTTCACTTCATTTGACAAAGATCGTGGTTTATTGTTGGCTTTGTGATCTGTTTAAGTACAGTAGATAATGGGAAACATGGTGTTCCACATTTCACTTGTGGGTTGTGGATATCTTTCTGGCACCGCTTGCCTCTCTGGTTCATTTGCTGTTCGTTTTGCTGTTGGTCTTGCTCCTAGCTTAACAGCTATCCCTGTGTCTTCTCATGGGTTGGGGAGACTCCACCCTCGGTGGGTCCACTATTCTGTGGGATACTGGGATTTAGGAGTACAATGAACATTCTTGCAAATACATGTTTATATGCAAACTAAGCAATCTGGGGCATGATGCAGCATTTTCATTTTATAAGTAGAGATTTGCCATACTGTTTAGATGCCGACCATAGGGGTCATTATGACAGCACAGCTGGTTGTTCCAGTATTCTGCAATAGCAGTAACTGGGTTTGTACAGGTGGGATGGGGACTGAGGGGGCAATAATTGGGAGTTAGTGATAGGCTTTTACTTCATTTTCACATTCCTTTTATACCCTGGGAACAGTATTGGTAGTACCTTGATTTGGGAGGTTAGTGAACTATATTGGTGGTGATCTCAGTGTCCAGGTCAATATGTAGCTGAGGGAATGTTCACCTCTCAAGGGTACAGAGTTTCACAGAAAGTCCAGGTGTGGTTTCATATTTTGGCTTGTTTCATAAACTGGTGGTTTTATAGCAAATCATTGAGATGTCGTATTTGGGTACACCAGTGGTTGGTCTCTGTTAGGCTACATGGAGGGTATTTGGAGGTTACTATGACTGCTCTGATCCTTGGGGAACTCTGCTTATATCTGGCCTCTGGTAGAGGTGGACTCCTATGCTGGCTTCTTGAGTCCTGCTTTGAGCCAGTTGCCTGTCCAGTGGGTGACATGGGACTGTGTACTTGATTTTGGGAGTTTGTTTACAATGCCTGAGTGGGGGGGGATCAAATGTTTTTGCCAGTTTAGTATGCACTAGTCTGCTTTGTCCTTTGAGTTTATGTCTCTCTTGGAGAAGCCCATCACATAAAGCACAGGGTTGAAGCTCAGCTTGTTCACTTTTTGATAGGCAAAGTGTTTATTGTTTTCTTTTGCAGATTGCAAGGTATGGAGCAGGCTTTCTTTGGTGACCTTAAGGAAAGTTGTCTGAATCGTGATCGAGGCAGTGTCAATGGATGTTCCAGTTGTTTGGGTTGTGCACAAAGATCACAGATGTGGAAACACAGAATTAATGATGGTCAGTGCTTCTGTGAATTGGTATTGACAGGTAAGGGATTCTACTTGTGTGTATGTTGTTGGAGAGGTGTACTATGATGTTGCAGGTACTCTGTCTGTGTATTTGGAATAGTGAGGCAGGGTAGGTATAGCTGGAAGGGGAGGTAGGTTAGGACATGGGATTGCAGGCGAACAGCCTGTATGGTTTTATGCACTTTCATTAGTAAGGTAAGATATTTTGCTGGAGTGGCTGGGTTGATGTGTGGTGAACAGTACAATAACAATTGCTACTTTCTATGTACACAGGGCATTTCATGGTTGGGCAGTGGTATAGTGTAGGGCTAATGGAAGGATAAGGTATGTTGAGGTTAAGTTATAGCAGGGTTGGATATTGTTAAGGGGAGTTTTGGGCTCTTACTGGGGGGAGGAGTGGCGCCAATTTCAGGATTGGGGGGGGGGGGGTTGCTAGGCTAATGGCTCTGAGGTTTAATGAACTTGCCAGGTTCAGGTATGTAATATTCCTCACTCCAGTGTGCGGCGTATGTTGCTTTTAATTAGAGGGACATGTGTGGAGGTCGCCTTCGTCCAAAGGGACAGAGGTGGAGCCGTGAGGGGGGAATTGTCACCATGGGTTGTAATTGACTATTAGCATGGCTATGGACGGTTTTAATGTTCTTGGCCTAATTATGACTGAGAATTTTGTTGAGAGCTTATGGGTGGGTTAAAGAGTTATAATTTTATTGGTAGAATAATTTTTTTTTTAATGCAATGATTAGTTTTATGTTGCACGGGTGTCATTTGTATCTTTAATATGTGAGGTGGGAAGAAATTTTACAGGGAATTTTTAAGACATTTCTAAGTTTTAAAGGTGTTGCATTCATTAGTAAGTGCATTTTATTCAGTTGATGAATAAGTGATAACCTTGGTGGTGCATAATATCCTTAAGAAGTGGATTATGAGCTTGTGGAGTATTTGCAGTCTTTCCATTTACAGATCACACTGAGGTCACAGATGGCGACTTGTAGAGTGGACATTATGTGGTGGTCAGAAAGAATGTGGACTTGATAGGAGAGAGAAGAGACTGAGGAATGTGTCAGCTGTTGGAGCAGTGTGAAGGAGGTCACTGTTTCTAGTAGTACTGCTGTATGTGGAGTTTGTTTTGTTTGTTTGTTGTGTTTTCTTTTCCTGCAGACACAAGATGATGTGCGTGTGTTTTTTTTTTTATCTGGTGTGGGGAGCATTGGTATTGAATTTTACAATGGATTACTTATAGTTGGGATCTTAGTTACTGCAGTTTTAGGGGAGATGGGGTTGGGTTAGCTTACTACATTCTGGATGGAGAGGGCATGCCTTTGACTTTATTTGACCTGGGGCATTGGGTAAGTTTAAGTTTGGGGGTGCATTCTGTTTGGTTACTGTTGCCTGGCTTGGTTATTGGTTTGTGGTGCATCTGGGGTTGTACTGTTAAGGCCATGATAGTGGTTTAAGTGTATTATTGTTTATAATGGGTAGTTTGGTGTAGAATTTTAAGAGATTTAAGATGGTTATTACATTCATTGGACAGTACATGGGGATGTAATTTGACATGAGGGTATGCAGTGGACTTGGTCTGGTTTCAAGGGGCAGTGGGCAAAGTGTTTGGCTGTGGTGGATAGTAGTTACCCTGAGTCAGCATTGGATAGTGGGAGGGATGGTAGGATGACTCTTGGCTGTTATTACATAGGGACATGGTTAGGGATAGTTGGCTAGTGCCTGTGCGTGGTTTCAAGTGGATGTGGGTTAACTTTTGTGAAGGATCAGGGGGTTTACACACAGCCGTGGTCTATTACCTATTTTGTTATGTAAGTGACAGGGTTATAACTTGGGGGGGGGTAAGGTTGGTGGCTTGTTTGAGGGACAAAAGAGGGTTGAGGGGATTTTGAGTATTAGCTTTATGTGTTAAGCAAAGGTAGGAGGTTCATTTGGGTTGTTGTGGATTACAGTTCATTTTCAGTTGTCAGTATAGAATTTGTAGGGCTTCTGGTGGTTGGGCTGCTAAATGTCATGATGGCCGTTTTAAACCATTTTGTTATAATGGATAGTTGGTGTGATGTCAGGATTGTTATTGCATTGTCGTTAAGGAGATTTATTTGGTTATTACATTCATTGGCTGTTAAATGAGGTTTCAATGTGGCACAATGCTATACAATTGCCTCTGCGTGATTTTCAGTGGTGATTGGGCATAGCGTTTGGTTGTCCAGTCGGTTGGTAATGCCCTTGGATTCACTGAGAGGCTTCCATTGTTAGTGAGGTAAGGATTATTTATTTCATGCACAGTGGTTATGCTAGATTTATTAGGTTATGGTTGCTACCCTACCATAGGAGGTGATCAGTGGTTTGTTTTCAGCTGTTTAGGTAATTGGTGAATTTCAGTAATTTTGTGATGGGGTTTTAGGAAGTAATGACTCTGATACAACTTGGTTAGGGGATGGGTTACACCGAATGATGTTTGGCCTAATGTCGTAATGGTGGCCAGGTTACTAGAAGTTTTGTTGGAGAGAGGGGGAACAGCCTGGTTAGGCTGGTTGGAAGAGAAGAGGGGCAGGTTTACCCTCTTCTGTTCCCCCTCTGGTGTTGGATGTTCAAGTCAATAAGTTGGGAAGGAAAGTGAGCGGTTGCGCTGTTTGATAAGTAAATAAGCAAGCAGAGTTGCTTATTTGGTTGGTGGTGTAATTCAATAAATTGAAGGTGAGCGCTGGTACGCTGCCTTGTAACTGCAAGGATAAGTGAGGAAGTGGAGGACACTGTTTATTCAAGAGTGAGTGGTTACGCTGCCCTTATGGTTATTTATTTTATGTTTTCTTTCCATGGATGTTATTATCACCTGTCTCATGTTTTGGCTGAAATGAATAACTATTGTTTAACAATCATGTTTATGGAAGTTTAATAAAGGTCATCAAATGTCATTCAGTGTGATGTGCTTATTGAAGGGGACTGGGACAAATGAGGTTTGGAACAGACTGATTAGTCATGGGACATCTTCAAGTGGGGAAAGATAAATAGAGTAGCAGGAATTAAGAGGATAAGGAAGGATAGGGTTAAATGGAATGGAGGGATGTGTGTGTGAGAGGAAATGAGGTAAGGATAGGGAGGGGCTTAAAGGGTTTTAGGCAAATGTAACTGGGGTATGCGTCACAGTTTTGTCATGGACCTGCTACCCTCCCCCCTTCCCTTTTTTATTGTGGGGATTGTGGTTATTTCAGTTTGGGTAGGGCAGAGAAGAGGGGCAGGTCTACCCTCTGGTGTTGGATGTTCAAGTCAATAAGTAGGGAAGGAAAGTGAGCAGTTGTGCTGATATGTAAATAAGTAAGCAGAGTTGCTTATTTGGTTGGTGGTGTAATTCAATAAGTTGAAGGTGAGCGGTGGTATGCTGCCTTGTAAGTGTAAGGATAAGTGAGCAAGAGGTGAACGCTGCTTATTCAAGGATGAGTGGTTACACTGCCCTTATGGTTATTTATTTTATTATCACCTGTCTCATGTTTTGGTTGAAATTAATAACTATTGTTTAACAATCATGTTTATGGAAGTTTAATAAACATCGTCAAATGTCATTCGGTGTGATGTGTATATTGAAGGGGACTGGGACAAATAATTTACAACAAACTGTGAAGAATTCCACCATAGTTACAAAAAGGGGCACTGAAACTTCTGAGCCTGTATTTATTTATTTATTTGCATTGTGTGGCTATTTTGCCATTAAATCAGTGGAATCAAAACTGTAAGGGCAAAGTTGCTCTTCCAGTAATGGCATTGTTCCAGGCACAGTTCAAGTGGATGATGCTAGCATACTATGTCCAGTCAAATTCTACATTCATTTTCTGACCCTTTAATAAAAGTTTCTAGCAAAAGGAACACTTTGAATTTGTTTATATCAATGAGATGTTTGGAACTAATTGGCAATTATCAATCAATCTGCAGTAAAGGGTTTAAGAGGAGAGGTAAAGTAGCAAAATGAACAGGAAGAGGACACAGTAGTAGATCAGTGTGCATACTGTAAGAAGCAGTGGAATAACAAATGTAATATCCATTCATCCACAACCCCTTTTTCCCATTGAGAGTATTTACAAATAGATGCAGAGGATTCTTCTACTTCTATTGATAATATATCTACCATCTATTTTGTGGCAAATGTACTAAAATGTTGAATAAAGATCAAAATTTCATGTTGTAACAGCTCTTACTGACCTTTAAATGATCTGAATAAATTTGTTTAGTTATATTATAATTATTAGCGAAAGGATGAAACAATAAGATTTCATTAAACATGCCCAGTTCCTTTAGAATCAAAGAATTTTAGGGAAAATAAAATAGTTTGTTAATGAAACTAATTGATTTGAGCAAAATAGATAAGCTATTTAGATATGCCCCCAGATTCAGTAATCTCTGCATGGAGTGCAGGAATAGTGCAAGAGCTGCTGCACGCAATATGGCTGACGAGCGATCCAGGAACGTGCTCTCGGGATGTGCACAAGTGCTCCTACACTATTCCTGCATGGACACCACTGTTATATGCTAATTACCTCATTCACTGTTGAAAACCATGCAAATGAGGTGAATTAGTGATCCAGAAAGCAGGCAGGCATCTGCACAGGAATAGTATAACCTGCAGAAATGTATTTGGCTACTAACCGAATACATTTCTGCAAATTACAAAATGGAGGCATGACAGCTCTAAAGAAAGCATGCATTCAATGTAGTAGGCGTGCCAATGGCCAAATATATGGCCATTGGTATGAGAAATAGTTGCAAAATTATAAAAAATAACTCATTTATTTTTGGCCGATCTCGGCCATTTAAGCATAGAGCAGTGGTGCGCAAACGGGATCGGCCCGAAAATAAGAAAAAAAGGTGGAAATAAGCTTTTAAACCCAGATCAACATTTTGCCATAATAGTCAATGGCATGCATAACACAACAATACCTGGGAATAGTGGTTACTAATGGAGAAGGCTCAGTGTGAGTGTGGTAACTAGGAATTAGCATTCTGTTTTATGCAATTGAGGGGATTGATACAGAACCACAGACTTCCTCTCAGTGTTAGCTTGCACCCAACCGTGTAGGTGCAGCAACACCATTGTATAAGTATAAGAGGTAGATGAACTCATAAGGGGGAACGTTATGAATGCTGTAAGCTTATTGGAGCTCTGCGGCCCGTGTTTGTCCTTAGCTAAGCACAGCTAAGGAAGAGGGTGTGTCTGAGGCTGCCTAGCAGTGTTTATATTGCCTAAATGGATGTGTGCACTGCGCACTGGGTTTTAAACAAAAAACAAACAAATAAAAAAAAACACAGGAAATAGCAGCTCTGCTCACATCTGAGCACTGAGTATGCACACCACACCTCGGGGCTTAAACAGGAAGGCAATGGGAAGGTAAAACAGCAGTAGGATAGCATAGCTGGCAGATGAAGTGTATCAGAATCAGCCAGTTGCACATGGAACAGCCTAGCACAGTACTATAAATGATGCAAATACCTTCCAGTCTGTTTTTTTCCCACAAACTTTATACCACCGGTGTACACAGATGGGGAAATTTTACCTGACAAAACTAACAAAATGTTAGGGGCTGCTGTTGCTCTAATACATCAATATGTACAAGAGGCTGAGGGTGCTGAGGATGTGAATACTGACAACCAACCCACAGTGAGGAGAAGGAGAAGAGTGTACAGACCCAGGGTAACTTACCAGGGGCTACATGAGCTGGAGATAGTGGAGCACTATAGGATGGACAGGGACATTCTACAGCAAACTGTTGAGCTGTGCTGGCCACGCCTCACACACAGAACCAACAGAGAGGAACACATCCCAGTGGATACCATGGTATGTGTAGGTTTAAGAATACTAGCCACAGGTACCTTCCGAAGGCCAACTGGGGACATCATGATGATCTCACAGGCATCAGCATCCAGGGTACTCCACCAGTTCCTGGATGCCATGTCAGCAAATGCCGGTGAGCACATATATTTCCTCAACACCAGTGATGCGTTGACCAGCAATATGCATCTCTTCCACCAAATAGCAGAATACCCTGAGGTTAGTGGGTGCTATAGACTGCACACACATACACATCAAAGCACCACCCGGTAAGTGAGGTAGAGTCTACATAAACTGCAAGGGCTTCCCCTCCATCAACTGCAGGTCATGTGTGATGCCCAGGGCATTATCTTGAATGTGTGTGCTGGCAGCCCTGGAAGTTATCATGACTCCCACATCTGGCATATGACACAGCTGTACCAGTCATTTTCCAGTGAGGACATCCCATACTTCCACTTAGTGGGGGATGGTGGTTACGCACTGGAGCCCTGGCTGATGACACCTATCAGAAATGCACACACATCTGAACAAGAACTTCATAATGAGGCACACGCACAAACCAGAATCATAATAGAGCATGTGTTTGAGATGCTCAAGTCACAGTTCCGCTGCCTGGACATATCCAGTGGAGCCTTTCAGTACTCTCCAACTACATGTACACAAATGTTCATAGTATGTGCCATGCTGCACAATATGATCCTGTGGGAAACAGCTACAGGAGGAACAGCATGGCGCAAGGCCACACAGCCCCCCACCATTGCCAAGGGCCATCACAGGCACAGACAGACTCGGAGGAGGAACAACCTGAGCCTGCCCATGTAGTCAGAAGGAGGCATGCACAGTATGCCCAGACCTTGGCAAAGAGTCAATGCATAGCACATACACTGACATGGAAGGGACCCAGGGAATGACACCTCTCTCTAACTCGCACATACAGTAAAAGGGATGCCAAACATGACACTACCTGTGCTTTACCATGTATAGGGAGTATACTATGTGCATCCGACATAGTCAGCCTTCCAGCACTGTCCTCAATACTGGCACAGCCACAAGGCAAGTCATTCTTCTTATCAATTGCTGAATGGAGTAGCATGTTCTGATAGTTGTATCTATGGTATGGATGTGAGCATGCAAGAGAATCGGGTGGCTGAATGGGATTGCAGCAAATAGTGGACACCTATATGGGCATCATGAAATCCATAACAAATACTGGTGTTAGCATAATAGACAGTACTAGACAAGGTGACAAATCCCACTGCAGTACATGTGGTGGCCGAAATGTGTGTCCATAGGATGCACACATGCATGTCAATGAGACACACACCCACCACCAGCCTCAGCCAGCAGGATAGGGGTAGATTACCATAAAGAAAGGCTGGGCTAAGGCCTCCAATTGATGGCAATGGTTAACAGCCCCCTCCAGACCTACACAGACAGACTACAACAGGTCTGGCAGTTGTATGTTAGTTCTGAAATATAAGAACTCTGAAACTGAAATGTAGGCCAATACAACCTAAGATCTGTACTCTACTGATATGCCTCCAGTCTGCATGATAGGTCAGAATACAAAATGAAATGGAAACCAACAGATTACCTGAAATACCAGTACAGTCACTGCAAATGTTTAAAGTTGTCAGGTGTGCCCTCCCCCACAATCCTATGTAGAAATGCAGTAACATGTAAGTGTGAGGTGTAATAATAGTGGAACACAGATTACATGAGCTGACCCAATCTACAGGATAGATTGTTGCATGTGTACAATATGCAGGGGTCCATGTGTTAGATTGTTGTGTGTTCAATATTGTTTGGAAGTGGTCAGCATGTAGGCATGGAGGGTTGTGTTTTAGTGACCGATGGGCAGTACTGTGGATGACAGGGCCATGTTCCAACAACTGCAGTGCCAACCAAAATGCTTCTCAGTAATACCCATGTCAGCAGTCATCCATACTCACTGTCCAGATGTCAATATCTGTCATTATCTGAAAGATGGACATGCCTTGAATGTGGGCCCAGATATACTCACAGTACACAGGTGGAAGTACCCTAGACAGAGTACATAAAATCTGCCAACTGCACACAACTTTTGAATTGTACATACAGTTTAGCAGCACATTAGTTGTCTGTGTGGTATGGAATACTGATGTAGTCTGGCCAATCACTGGCAGACCACAAAAGGCACAGTTATGAAGTAATGAGAGTGCCTATGTCCCCGCACAAGGCAGCATAAGGGGAATGGCCCATGTATAGCTGTGATTCAGCTTCAAGAAGCTTCCATATCACACATGCACTCAGCTCACCCCAACATCAGCCACAGGTTTATCACAAGTCATATCCTTGCTGTTGGGAATGAGTACAGTATGACCCCCCCACTTCTGTATGGGAATACGCACAGAATGCAGCATGCTGAAGAGGTGTCCCATGCAGGTGTGTCCCTAGCTGTAAGCAGCACCCTGCCAGCATCTAGACCAGTGCATTAATATGGACAGGAACTATTGCCATTAACACCTCACACACTTACCCTGTCACCCCAGGGGAATCCAGTGGATCGCAGCCTGGGAATGTAGGAGTGACAGAATGCACTGGCCTGCTACAGATGGCCTGCATCACTACCAAATGGACTGCGGTCCTCTGTCAAAGGCCTGTGCTTCACCCGAAGTGCCAATGTATGGTATCTCATGGGGTCCCAACTAACAACATAACACAGTCAACAGAACACAACTGCAAGGCCATGATGACAAATCCCAGTAGCATGCCCACCATGTCCTACTGCATGAAATGTGGACCAACCCATAAATACTGCTGGGATGAAGAGACAACTATAGAGATACTTCTCAGATATTGCTTGCACAATCTTAGGAAGAGGATAGAACAACAGAGTGGGGGGTGTAGAAGCACAGACATCATGGAGTGTATGAAGTCTGAAACTCTGATGTGTGCCCATACTACCCTTACCTGCAAACACAGTAAATGGTGGCTACAAACCTGTTTGTAAATCACAATGTGAAGGGGAACTGACCAGATATATGAAACCTGCCTCTGGGTAACCTGGGAGAATCTGTACAACTGAGAGGTATGGCCACAGCAGGATATGGCCTACTGTTACATCAATATATATGTACAAGAAGGGGATCCTCAGCCACCATAGTACCAAGGTGCTGGACCATTTATACAGACCCATCATCAAGTGTCTGCAGCTACCCCTCCAGAATGGCATGAGTGTGCAAGAATATGTAGGCTGCAGACCACAATACTGGACACAGCTTCATTCATCTTGTATTCCCCAGGAAATAACTGTAAGCAAATAAATATATATATCTGTCAGTAGTTGATGAGATAATGCATCACATGCATCACTGTGTAAAACAGTACATATGCCTGAATATCTCTGGTAACACCAACCATGTAACACAAGCAGCACAGACAGCAATACGTACAGTATCTCACTATATGTCACCCATTGTGACTCCATATTGTCAACCTATTTACAGATATCCTGCAGAAACAGGTAGCTAGCTGTAGGTGTAGAACACCAAAACCTGGACTGGAGTACAACCTACCTGGAATGGATTCACACACTCTGTGCAGAAGGTCATATTGAGCATGCTCCTACACTTAGAGAAATGAAGCCCATGTCTGACAACACAGTTGACTATACATATCTGTCAGTCGTACATGTCTGTGCACACACCACACTGTACACCATTCATGCTTTTCACACACTTTGGATAGGAATACACACACATATCCAAGGGCAATACACTATAATATGTCAAACATACACACACAGATTTGGGGAAGAGAGAGACAGACTGTGACAGAGAGATTTCCATTATGAGGCCTGTCCCACCCACCACAAATCCAATTGGCCAATATCACATGATGTGCTGATGTCAATCACTGTAGACATTCCTTTTGGTAGCCCTCATCCCTATAGTGTCTGTGGTGCTTGTGATAACTGTGTAACATGATAGTACAAATCCGTATTCATCTAGCATTTGTATACCCAGTCCTGTCAAATGTGAAGTTGTTTGTGACTGAGTGTGTGTGTGTGTGTGTGTGTGTGTGTGTGTGTGTGTGTGTGTGTGTGTGTGTGTGTGTATGTGTGTTTCCAGAGGAATGGTTTATGGTCCATTCACACACACTGCACTTCCCACTGACCATGTTAGCACTCCTGCTGATGTCAGTCACCTTGAAATAACCCATTGGACAAACACCAGACCTATAAGCTCTGTGGTGCCTGCAAAAACTGTGTAATGCTATAGTGTAACATATTATTTAGGTAGGAGTTCTAATCCCAAACATTGCAACTTTGAAACTGTGTTTGCGTGAGAGAGTGTATGTGTCTTTGATGATACCTGATTTTATGGACATTCACACTTACTACTCTCCCCTTACCCTTCCTTTAGCACTGCTGCTATTAGTCACCGTCAAAGATACCTTTGGACAGCTCTCCCAACATATAAGCTCTGTGGCGCTTGTGATAACTGCATAATACTATAGTGTAGCATAATTCCAGACATGGCAACTGTGAAACTGTGTGTGTTTGTGTGAGATAGTGTGTTTGTCTTTGATGATACCTGATTTTTATGGATATTGACACTTACTACTCTCCCCTTAACCTAGCACTGCTGCTGATGTTAGTCACCTTCAAAGATACCTTTCAACAACTCTCCAACATGTAAGCTCTGTGGCGCTTGCGATAACTGCATTATACTATAATGCAGCATACTAGTTAGGTAAGAGTTCTAATTCCAGATGTGGAAACTGTGTATGTTTGTATGAGAGTATGTGAGTCTTTGATAATACCTGTTTCATGGACATTCACACTTACTACTCTCCCCTTACCTCTCCTTTAGCACTGCTGCTGTTAGTCACCTTCAAAGATACCTTTGGACAACTCTCCAACATGTAAGCTCTGTGGCACTTGTGATAACTTCATTATACTATAGTGTAGCATACTAGTTAGGTAATAGTTCTAATCCCAGACATGGAAACTGTGTATGTTTGTATGAGAGTCTTTGATAATACCTGTTTCATGGACATTCACACTTACTACTCTCCCCTTATCCCTCCTTTAGCACTGCTGCTGTTAGTCACCTTCAAAGATACTTTGAAAAGCTTTCCAACATATAATCTCTGTGGCACTTGTGATAATTGTGCAATACTATAGTGTAGCTTACTAGTTAGGCAAGAGTTCCAATCCCAAACATGGCAACTGTGAAACTGTGTGTGCTTGTGTGATAGAGTGTGTCTGTCATGATAACTGATTTTATGGACATTCACACTTACTACTCCCCCCTTACCCCTCCTTTAGCACTGCTGCTGATGTTACTCACCTTCAAAGATACCTCAACACAGCTCTCCAACATGTAAGCTCCATGATGCATGCCATAAATGTCAAACAATGTAGTAGCAGTAACTACATAGGTATGGGTTTGAATCTCATCTGTGGCAAGTTTTTGTGTCTGTACATTTGCATGTTTGTACCTCAAAGATTTTGGCCCCATTTACAACCAGTACACATCTCCATGCCTGACTTTAGCAGTCCTGCATATATCATCCACCTTAGAAGTACCTGTTGCCAACACTAAACCATGTAAGGTCAGTGGTGCATGAGGTACCTGCTTAACTATAATGGTCCATAAAGATTGTTAGATAGAAGTTTGAACCTCATCCCTGGCATATGTTAATGTGTGTGTAGGGTAAAATTATTTTTGGGATCTCTCACCCACTACAACACCCAATGCCAGTATTTACAAAGGCTGGTGATGTTTCTCACCTTAGAAGTACCTTGGGACAACATCCATTCTATAAGCTCTGTGGCGTGGGTAATAAATGCAGTATACTATAGTAGCAATACATAGCTAGGTAGGGGGGTGAATTTCAGTACGTGCAAGTGTGTGTGTGTCTGTCATCAGTTTCATGTGTGGGGTGTCTGTGATTGTGTAATAACTGGATCCATTGTGGAGTGGGTTTTGCTAGATATTTATGTTGAGGACCTAGTATATGTCACAATGTCCACCTTACAAGGCCAACAGATGTAAAACACCGAAGTGGTTGGTGTAGACAATCCATAGCCCTACATGTAACAGTATGGATTGGTGAACAATATAAGCAACCCTTCTATTACTCAGAGAACACTGTCCACCCATGTCTCATACACAAACACACTTGGCTAGGCAACCACTATATTGGTAGTTCCCTGCATATTGCCTCACAGATAGTAACCATGGTGTGATTGCAGTGGACTACATGCCTGTTGACCACATCACTGCCACTGACATCAGAAAGTACTTTGATGTGGTACATCTCCTGACTGAGTGTGTGTTATCCAGCAAGTAAAAGGACATGGCACCCTGTTCCATCCCATCAGTAGCCAAATAAATGTGTACAGTGGCCCTTTTGCCATATTCACCACTGGATGCCTGCAACAACTGTAGAGTCTGCAAATGTACCCCACAAAGGGAATACCATGCCTTATACACATGCCCTGTAGGGACAGATGCCACTAACTCCACTGAATACCCGTATCATGCTGTCAATGTAGGTGCAAGCACAACCTCAGTTACATAGCCAGGTCTCACCAAATGAGGTCAGGAATGCTACATCAGAGGATAACAATCTGTCTACACAACATGCTCCACAGACCTCAAGTACACTTCCACACATCAAAGAACATGCATGTGGGACATGTGCATAACCCAGACACTGTCAGTGTTATGGAATATAGATCACATACATGGGAAGCAGTGCACATCACTGGCCACCCACAATAGTAACCCAGATGAGTGGATGGTGAATACAATACCCACCTCTGGGGAAAACTCCAGGGACTACACCCCTGAGTCACACTGGGGACTATTGTCATGTGGCCTGAGCCACACTGGGGACTATTGTCATGTGGCCTGATGCCAAGGTATTCCCTTGGTCTAGTCTTGTAGACTCTTCAGGCCCATTCACCTACTACACACTTGTGAAGCAATGAACCTATGGATCTCAGTACTGGCAAGTGATTGTGTGTGTGTGTGTGTGTGTGTGTGTGTGTGTGTGTGTGTGTGTGTGTGTGCGTGTGGAGATGAAAGATTTTGAGGCCATTCACACTCACTACATCTCCCATTGTCCTACCTTGGCATGTCTGCTGATGCCAGTCTCCTTGAAAAAACCCTTTGGCCACGTTTCAGCCCTATAAGTTCTGTGGCACTTGCAATAACTGCCTAATACTGTAGTGTAGCAAACTAGTTAGGTAGGAGTGCTAATCCTAGTCCCGGTAATTGTGATAATGTGTGTGTTTTTTCATAGGTAGGTACTAAGCTATCAGCCCAAGGGCCTAACTATGCCTAGCTAACAAGGTTCCCTGGCTTACTCCACCCAAGAAAGCTATTCTCCTGTGCCACTGTTCAGCAGAGCCACAGAAGTGATCCCCAGGGTCTATTTCCTATTTCCCATCCACTCATCAAGATTTTTCTTGAAGAGTGCTAATGAGGAACTTTGCTTGATAAAGATGGGTAGCTTGTTCTAGAGTATGGGATGTCTCTGGGACAGGAAACTATCCCTCCACCATGTCCAGTTTATTGTGGTGACAAGGTTTAGGTCCCTAGAGTGTGTAGCTCACAGGGATTGGGATTTCTTTAGGTGTAGCATGTCCAACAGCTCTGGGTTTGACATAGCTTTATATGTTAGGCAGAGATCTCCTCGGAGTAGGCGATATGCTAAAGAGTAAAGCTGGAGTTTTTTCAGATGGTCAGTGTAGGGCATCTGTTTGAGGCCAGTAATCCTCTTTTGAGGTACTTCTGTGGCCTTTCCAGCTGCTGCAGATGTCTTGTGTGGTACATTCCAAAAGGGGGCATTGTACTCTATAATAGGTCTAATGAGTGTCGAGTAGAGCGGAACAATGACCTCTTTTTTCCTGGATGAGAACCCTTTTGTGATGAGGTGTACCACATAAAAAGACTTCCTGACTACTGTAGCAATGTGATTATCAAAGGAGAGACTACTATCCACTTGGGTCCCAAGGTCTCTTATCACACATTCAGTGTTAAGTAGACTGCTGCCAATGTGGTAGTTCATGGTGTGAGAGAGTGTGCGTGTGTCTTAGTTGACACCTGATTTTGTGGACATTTGCACATACTACACTTCCCTTACCCCTCCTTTAGCACTGCTGCTGATGTCATTCACCTTCAAAGATACCTTTGGACAGCTCTCTAACATGTAAGCTCTGTGGCATGTGCAATAACTGCATAACACTATAATAGCAATACATCACCAGGGGTTTGAAACTCAGTACTAAGTGTGTGTGTGTGTGTGTGTGTGTGTGTGTGTGTGTGTGTGTGTGTGTGTGTGTGTGTGTGTGTGTGTGTATTTGCGTGTCTGTCATCAGTATCCTGTGTGGGTGTTGGGGTGATTGTGTAATGACAGGATCCATTGCAGTGTGGGTTTTGCTATATTATTATATTGAGGACCTATATGTCCCAATGTCCACATTGCAAGGCCAACAGTTTTCAAACACTGTAGAGGATGTTGTAGACCATCCACAGCCATAAATGTGTACTGCCATGTACAATTACTATGTGGCAGTATGGATTAGTAAATAATATAGGCAACCATTATAATACACAGATACCACTCTCCACCCACGGATCATACACAAACACACTTGGCTCTTTTTCCCTTTCTTTCTTAATTTCTCTCTCTCACTCTCTGGTAGATGTGGAAAAATATATCTGTTTTGCATAGGCAGCAGCTTGACTTTTGTAGGTAATGCTCATGATCAGCTGATGGCCTGTGCATGAATTGGTGCCATTGGTACCACAATCTTTTCTCTTTGTATGTGTTTCATACATGGGTAGTATCCCAGGTTATGTGCAGTCACACGCATGTATTGTATCATTACGTTACTACTTTTAACAGTGCTTTTCCAAGTAAGAGTCAATTGCAAATTGGTAGTACTGGAACCATACACTCCTGCATGCAAAGCTGGACTCTTGAGTACTGACTATCATTTTCTTGGTGTGTGAGTTGTATGTTATTATGTATAGGTTCATAGGTTGATACTAGCTATCTGCCCTAGGGCATTTATAAGCCTAGCCAGAGTGTGCTTGGCTTTTGCCACCCTTTTAGATTAGTTGACTGTGCCTCTGTATAGTAGGTCACAGAAGATAGCGCTTTTAAGGTTAGTTTACTGTGCCTCTGTCTAGTAGGGACACAGAAGAGATCTCAGGGGTAAACCTATGATCTCCCATCCACTCGTCAAGATTTATCTTGAAGAGGGTCTTTGAGGGGCTCTGCCTAACATGGATTGGGATTTTGTTCCAGAGTGAGGGGAGCCTCTGGGATATGAATCTGTCCCTCCAGCATGTCCTATTTATTTCTGTGCTGAGGTTTAAGTCCCTGGAGCATGTGGCTCTAAGGGTGGCTCTAAGGGATTTGGATTTCCTGAGGTGGAGCATGTCCATTAATTCTGGTTTGGACATGGCTTTCTAAGTCAGGCACAGATCGCCTCTGAGTAGGTGGTAAGCAACTGAGTAGAGCTGGAGTTTCTTTATCCTAACTGCATAGGGCATCTGTTTGAGTCCCTAGATCTTCTTGGTGAGCTACTTTTGGGGTCTTTTCAGTTGATGCAGGTGTCGGGTAAGGTACATCCCAAATGGGGCATTGTATTCAATTATGGGCCTGGTGAGTGATGAGTAGAGGGGCACAATGACCTCTCTTGATCTAGATGTGAACCCTTTCATGATAAGGTGAGCAATATAGAAGGTCTTTCTAACCACTTTGGCAATGTGATTGTCAAAGGAGAGATTGCTATATACTTGGGTCCCCAAATCCCTAATTACTTCTTCCGTACTTAATGGATTACCACCTATGTGGTAATTTGTGGGCACTTTGTTTTTCCCAAAGGGGATGAGTATGCACTTTTTGGCATTTAGCTTTAGGCCATGGATCTGGCACCAGTTATCCATCTCTGTGAGACCCTTTTATAGGATGCTTGTGTCAGTTGGCGAGACGATTATGGCACCCAGTTTGCAATCATCTGCGAACTTGGTCAGCCATAGTCCTCCCATGTTAGCCTGTACCTCAGAGAAATATATACCGAACAAGAGAAGTCCCAGGACTGAGCCTTGTGGGATGCCACTTATAACTGGTTCAGAGTCTGACATGGCACCTGCAATTCTGTCCATGTGGGTTCTATCCCTGAGGCAGTTTGCAACCCATCTTGTGACATAGGGGTTGATATTTAAGCTGGTGAGCTTATTTATGATGCCCGAGTGGGGTATTGTGTCAAAGGCTTTTGTGAGGTCCAGGTAGGCTGTGTGGACTACCTTCCCTTCATCTATGGCCTTGGTGACTGTTTCAAAGAAGTCGACCAGGTTCAAGAGGCAAGATCTGCCCTTAACAAAGCCAAATTGGGTAGGATCCAGTGTTTGGAGGTTCCCAATGTCCTTGTTTATGAGTTCCATGATGATAGACTCCATAGCTTTGCAGACCAGGCTAGTCAGGCTTATAGGGTGATAGTTTCCGGGGTCTGTTGTGGCACCACCTTTGTGGAGTGGGACCACTGTTGCTGTACACCATTCCTTGGATACATATCCTGTAGGAAGGCTTAGATTGAACAGTGACTTTATGTGAGGGTTCAGTTCTTCTTGGAGCTCATGTAAGATGCAGCCCGGGACACCGTCTGGTCCCATTGATGCTGTGTTTTTTGCTTTGGAGAGGGCAGCTCTCACCTGTGCATCTGTGATGTCAGGGAGGCTACACTCTGTTAGGATAGACATTTGCTCTTTTGCGGGGGAAGGGGGGGAGAAGTTTGCACTGAACCTGTCTGCCAGGATGTTGGCAATGTCTGTGGGTTCAGTGTATTTTTTGTTATTTTGCACTAACTCAGAGCATATCTGGGAGGTTCCTGACATAACTAAAGAAGGCCTTGTGATTATCTTTAGTGTCTTGTGCAATTTTTCTTTTGAAGATGGCCTTAGATGATTTTATGAGGGATCGTAGTTTCTTGCTAGTACTGATCAGAGATGCCTTCCCTTTTTGGGATTTTGCTCTATCATGTAGTAGCTTCCTCCTTTTGTTGTATAGCTTATTTATGGCTGGGGTCCACTAGACAGGTCTTCTGCCTTTGGAGGAGTGAGTCTTGGTTTTATTTGGGATAGCACGATCCATGCATTCCTGTAGGTGTCCATAGAATGCATTTGTAAAGGATTCTGTGGTTTGGGCCGTATTTTCCACTGGCCTGGGGGCTTTGAAGGATTCCACTTTGGTTTTGAGAAGTGTGAAGTTTGCTTTTGAGAAGTTCTTCACCGTGGCTTCCCTGGCTGTGGGTGGGGATGGGATATGGATGTCCAGTGAGATTCATTTATGATCAGATCTTACCAATGAGGGGTATACCTCTGGTATGGAACATAGAGTCCCCATGTTGGTGATGATCAGGTCCAATATGTTTTCCCCTCTTGTGGGAGTGGTGACCAGTTGTTCCATAGCATCTGAGTTTATAAATTCTAGGAACCGTTGGTCGAGGGTGTTGGGGCTTGAGTAGTGTTCCCAGTCTATGTTTGGGTAGTTGAAGCCACCCAATATGATGGTGTTTGGAGAGACCTTCATATACTCAAGTGTTCTCAGGAAAGCCGAGTGGGGTTCCTGAGTTTGGGAGGGTGGTCTTTAGCAGGCTAAAGACTGAAAGGCAGTTTTGCCCACTGTTAGTTGCACATGGATGGTCTCCGATGCTTCGTGCAGTGCCACTAACCTGGAGGTGTGGGTATCTTTGATGAATATGGATACTCCCCCTCCTTTTGTGATTCGGTCCGAGTTTTGGGGCCGAAAAGCATGGTATGAGGTATAACCTGGTAGTGCTGGGGTGCTCTCTGGAGCCTTGAACCAGGTTTCTGTTACTGCACAGATATCGATATTCTCCATACTGAGGAGAGCCTCGAATGCATGCATCCTGAGGTTTAGACTTCTGGCGTAGAGCAGCATTACCCTTAGTTTCTTTTTCCTTGTGTTGTCTATGGATGTGGGTTCATCTTTTGAGCCTTGACTAAAAATGGCACTATGGGGTGGCAAGAGGCTTAGCCAGTATTCGAAAGCCCAGGGGTGACAGGTGCAAGCCATCCCTAGCGAAGCAACGTGGCTTTTCGAGCATGTCATCCCAGGCTGACAGACACTGGATCCCCTTTGAATGACACCAATACTTTAGCCAATTGTTAAAATTGATCATTTTGTCTTTATACTGTGGCAACATTCTTGGTGAGGGTAAGATGCTACTCAAGGTCAGGGTCATACCAGCCTGGGCTACATGATCAGAGAGCTCCTCTATGTCTCTTTTCATGTAGTCAAGGGAGGTACGTCTCAGGTCATTCACACCAGCATGGACAATGACGGAGTCATATTTGTACTTGCTTTGGAGTGACCTGAGTGCTTGTGTTATGTGGCGGATCCTGGCACCCGACAGGCAGCTTACAGTGACCTCCTCCTTGTTCAGCCTGGTGAGTGGGACGTCAGTGTGTCTGACAATAGAGTCACCTATTACAAGTGTATTAGGTGTGTTGTTTAGCCTTAAGGGCTGTGACTGTGTGGCACACTGACTTTGTGAACTATGTGATACGTGGGTATTGTTGTGGGGTAGCGGTTGCTTGGAAGTCTGCTTTTTATTTAGAGCATCCGAGTATGTTTTTGTTTGTTTATGTGTTTGGTTTGCTGTTGCGATAGGTCTATGTGAGACTGGATTTGTGGTGTGTGTTGTTACCTTCTCCTCCTGACTGACTGCGCCAGTACTGGGTTGAAAGAGCTCAGCCTCCAGTTTAGCTATATAGTTGCATCTCTCACATATATTTGAGCTTGTTGGGAGGAGGAGAGGGTGGTCTATGTACATAAGGCAGTTGTAACATTGCCTCAAGATTCCCAGATTCACCAGCTGGACTGGAGAGTAAACCAGAAACTGACTTTTGGGCATGCCAGAATAGTATAAGGAACTACTTTTTGACTGATCAAAAAGGACCAATAGGGAGCCAAGTACTTAAAGGGAGTATAAGAGGGTGTAATGCTTTAGTTTATTAGTGCTTACTTATAAGATTACTTATACGAGCAATTGCAGGGCTTTAGAATGAAAATAGAGTGCTTACTTTGAGATTTAGAACAGTTCTAAGGGAAAAAGTGAAGAGCAGACTTTGTGGAGCCGGGAATAGTTTAAACCCATTTAAGCGGTACTGCCCGATGTTGAGCTATGCACAAAATCATGAAAAACCACGCAAATGTGGGTTTTAAGGCAGGGAAACTGAAAAAGATAGGAATTGACCCAAAACGGCCATTAAGCTACAAGTTTCAGGGCTGAGACCACTCCTCCAGGGACAGATAGGCTGCTCAAAGCTCCCCACTCTCACTGGTGAACTGAGAAGCTTCCTCCTATCCAAGTAAGGATATAGGTAACACAGGAAACTATACCACAGTCTGGAATTCAGCAAAACCTGAAATCTGGACTAATCTATTTCAGCAAAGGCGGGAAAAGAGAATATTTTTTTTTGTTTTTTTTTTCAGGAAACAGCAGAAAAACCCACAGAAAACACTATAAATGCTATAAACAGGCTAGCGCACTTTAGTGTGTAGCCTACAACAGTTATACAATTCAAAAATGACTTAAATTGATATAAAACAAGTGCAACAACTGTAAAAAGCAGAAGGCAAATGCAATTTAAACATTTTAAAGCACAGATCTCCTATTGGATATTGATCTGATATGTGAATATTAACTGTAGACTACCACATGTTTAGGATATGTCATTGAGGGATGCTGTCATGTAGTAATGGCATACCTATCAGCGTCAAGACGTCTAACTGTCAAAACATTCATCCTAATGCATTACCTGTTCGCTAGCTAATTTTTGTCTGTCCTCTGTACAGATGTGCAGATGTCAGGTATCCATCTTAGCTGCTTACAGGCAGTCTCTGATTGACTGACACTGACATGTCTGTACAGCTGTGTTATGAATGCCACAGCTAGGGAAACCACACCCTGTATGCACCACATGCCATGGATACCTCAACCAGACTATCACAGTCAACAGAACATGCTTGGGTGCTGGTCTCTAACCCAGACACTGGACATGTTATGTAATATATGTTGCATACATGTCAACTGGATCACCTCACTGGCCCTCTGCAAGAGAAAAGCAGATGATTGGATGTTGAATTTAACTGTCACCCTAGGGATCACTCAAGTGGCATCGGTTGATAGATGGCCTGCTGACAAATGTCAGGTGGCATGATACCAGTGTACCCACATGCCCTACTCTTCTCATCTCTCCATGGACATTAGCCTGGTGCACACCTAGTAACACCTGCACCTATGGATCACAGTACTGACAAGTGTGCAGTGTGCATTACTGAGAATAACGGTGTCTCTGTGTTTGTAAACTTGTAGTTGAAAATACTCTGAGGGCCTTCTCATCCACTACACCCCCCATTGCTATACTTAGAAACAGCTGCTGCTGTAATTGACATTAAATGTACCTTGTTACACTCTTCACCCTTTGGGCTACCTGAAGCTTGCAGTACCAGCATAACACTGTTCTACAAATGGGTAGATAGGTGTGGGTTACCCTCTGAGTCCTGGCAAGTGTGTGTATGTGTGTGCAATTGTGTGTGAGTGTACATATTTGTAGGAGACAGCATTCTGAGGCCACATTCTCCAAATACAATAAACCTTGCCGTACATTATAAGGGATAGTGATGTTGCTGACATTAGGAGACCCATGACAAACCCTCATCTTACTATCTCTGTGGCATGTGCAATAAATGCATATCCCTGTAGTAGCACTGATTAGATAGAAAATGGTTTGTATTGCAGTCCTGGTCAATGTGTAAACTGTCTTTACACCATGGTATCCCCAGTACATGTCCCAAGATCCACTGTATGAGGACCACTATCACCATCAACCATAGAGGTAACTGATTACACTATCTAGCCCAATGATGCATGTGCTGTGTGAAAAAATCTGTAACAGAATGGACTCACTGACAAGGTAGTTAGCACTGCTAAACCCAGGTCTGTCAAATGTGTCTATGACTGTATGTGTTTGTCAATGTGTATATGACAGTATGTGATACTGTGTATTGTTCATTAATGCACAGTACATCCCCCATTACCATACTGTATAAGGCCTGGTGATGTTCTTCACTTAACAGGAAACTCGGGACACACCTCACCCAAAAAGTTTTGTGGTGTGTGCAATTAAGGCTAAACACATTAGTACCAATAAGTACCTAGGTAGGGATTCTACTCTCTGTGTTGCCAAGTAAATCTGTGTGTACGTGAAGGGATCTACTTCAGTTTGCAGAAAAGATATTCCCAGGAGATCATTTGTCTGAGAACTAACTGGCAAAAGGTAACATTTCAAAGCAATCATTTGTGGAAATACATTCAATCAAAACTAGTAGTGGATGTGTAAATGCCCTCTTCCCCACTATACAGCTGTACAATGATACTGGAGTTGGTATATATACATGGGTGTGGTTATTGTGGGCACAGCCACCCACATCAGGGTTATTGTTGTGCATATCCCCCTGCTTAGTGTGCCATTATACTGTACAGTTTATGTTAACATGTTAAGTAGTTGTTAATCACACTATGTGTATTTCTACACCACCCTACACCCTCCAAAGTGGGAGGCTGTGCCACCCACACCAGCACACCTATGTTTACTAACTCCAGGATTGCACTACATTGGGGAAGAGGACAAATACCCTGCCAGTACCATTGTCAATGACATTAAACTGGCGGACTGATTATTTACTGATGTGATGTTTTGGCAATTTATTCTTGGTGGAATTACATAGGCCAAAATGAGTTCACTGCAAAATGAAGTACATCCATGTGAACAGTATTCTCTGTGTATTGCATCAACACCAAAGCTTCTGTGTGTGTGTGTTATTCACAAACATTTGGTGTGTGCCACCTACTACATTTACCATTGTCCACTGTAGAAGAGCTGCTTGCATCAGTCACCATGTACTCGCCTGCATACACCCCTCAGACCTATCAGCCATGTGACACATGCAGTAACTGTTATACAGACCTGTTACCTGTGTTCAGCTGTACCCAGGATATGACACAGTCAATGTGTCACTACAGTGCCACACCCCTTGTAGGAAAGAACAGCAGACCAACATCCTACTGAGACATAGACACCTAGAACACAAACAGAATACATTATGGAGACCACAATCAGTCAGTGTTAATAACAGCTATAATGCATTGTGGCTGGACAGCTACACACCCTGACATGTAAGCATTAATCATTCCAGCTGAAAACATGTTAAACAGCATTACATTGCTAAACCTTAGAACATTCACCCTGTGCATCAGAACCATATCAGCATGTCCCTCCATCGATGGTATGGATGACAGGGATGTGACACAGGTATCATCATATGCACAGGGTGTGTTGGGGAGGCCTGGGCTGAGCCATTTAGTTGACATCATGTGTGTGGGTTAGGGGGTTCTTTATTAAATGGGCTGTGCAGACATGGTGTGTGTAGGCATGGAGGTGCCCTAGCTGTGTTGGTGATGTGTGTGTGTATGTATGGACATATTTCTGCCATGTTGCTGCCCTATACAGGAGTTTGTTGGAGAGCTGCAGACCATATATGGCAGGGTGTACAGTTCACTGTGTCTGGCCACGGACATGGGAACTATGCCTGCCAGGGGTTTCACGGGCACTACTAGGCAGAAGCCCAGATATGGTATTCTCCCCTGCTGATGACATTTGTCTGCTGGATCTGTGTCCCTCTTTGGACCGGTCAGGACCATGTGCATGTGGCCTACTGTGTTGTGGTGTGGACAGCACCCCCTCTGCATAGCTGGTTATGGTACTGCCACTACAGGAGCGGCTGTGAGTTGTTGCAAGTCCACATAGACCTACACCTGTTGGTGATGCTGACCTACATCCATGTGGCTGATGCCCTACTCCCACCACATGCTCTACCACAGACACCATACGATCGAGGATTCCCACCATCTCACCCAACCGTCTATCAATGACCTCTGCAAAATAATGGTGGGCACCTGCAAAATCATGGATGTTGTCACATACAGCAGTAAGAGTAGCCCTCTGGAGCCTCAGACTATCTCTGGTGTAATGTTCCATACATGCCTGTGACTCCATGATGCCCCAAAATATGCATCTGTTGATACCTGCTGTGGCACTTCTGCCAGGGGCATGATGGCTAACAGCCTTCCTAAGAGTACCCCTGTACATCTGCCTGTGTGGTACCTCACCAGTCATCTGGCCATGGCTGCTGTGTACATACACACTTGCCATAGTCACCACACTTTCCTGTCCCATGTCACCACCCGCCAACTGTCTCTCATCTGTGGTCACTGGTGATGGGGTATGTTTGGGCATTGTGACTGTGTTCAGGGATGGGGTGGATAAAAGTAGGATGTCAACCAGTGGCACAGATTCAGCCCCTGACAACCCTGCCTGTGCTTCACTATGCCTATCATCATTGTCAGAGACTGTATGGACACTAACATCCGTTTGCCTGGAGGAGGGACCCTGATCAACCTTGCCATCTGTGAGGGGCAGACAAAAAATCTAAATTAAGACCTGTACAGTTCTTCTACACACACACACACACTTGCAGGTGAGGTGGCACAAAGATATTACACAGACCTCTCATTACCCAGCAGTCAACATGCATGACATATGGCACTCAACAGCATGTACTGCAGCCATACTCAATCCTTGTTACCAGCATTATACATCTCTGTGATGCATGAGTTGTGTTAGTAGGTGACACCCCTTCCCCTGGAACACACTGCACCCACATACACAGTATTGCTGTGCACCTATGCAGCACACTGGCATGTACTGTTCGACATACCTCACAAGTGTACACAGCATTGCTGAATGTGTATATGTATGGCAGTTATGTTTTCCTCTGTTGCTCACAGCCCCTATGTGTTTCTCTGACACATACCTTGGATGATATGAGGACCAATGTCAGTAATTAATGCCTGTCCTTTGATTTGCAGATCTCATCATCAGCAGTACATGTATGTGCAATAAAATCCAGTTACACTGACAACCTCCAAAGCGTAATGTGGATATGAGGAGTGTACACACCCTTGTTGACATGCCAACCTCTTCTATGATATGCAATGGGGCCGCAATACTGCATTTGTTAACATTACACACACCTGATATGTGACATATGACATGTGCAATCCAATGCAGTAGCAAACAAATGTGTTAGTCATGCGGATGCTGAATACAATATGTGGTTTTCATAAGTGTGCACACCCTTAACACGGTGGTTTGTTGAAGTACCTGTTAAGTGAACTACAGCAGCCACTATTCCTGGAAGGGGTATACTAGCATGGCCCATCTTAACTTGCCATTAATTGGTCAGTCTGCCCTACAAATGTCCCCCTACTCTGCCAGATTGCAAGGTCAGCTCATGTGCACAGCCCTTGAAGGTCACACAGTGGCTTCACTATTGCTGTAGAGTCAGGGTATGTTTGGCACAATTCATAACCTTCACTGTATCCAGATACAGCCATTCTTAGCAAGCTTTGGATGTATGCTTCAGTTCACTGTTGTGTTTCAAGCCGACACCCCTCCCCATCCTCAGCTTTATTGCAGATGTTTGACAACTATGGGCCACGCATGAGTGTTATTTTGCAGTGTTCCAAATTCCAAACACTTTGTGTACCGGCCTAGTTCCAGCTAATGAACAGCAAACCTAAAGGTGTAAACTGGCACCAGCAAGCTAAATATTGGGGATGGTGGTCCTGAGGTGAGGTGGGGTGGGGTGAGGTGTTGCTTGTGCTCCACATGTATGTTTATGAATACTGTCTGTAGGTTTGAGCCTTGGTCTCATGACACCATTACACATTGCAACACATGCCTTTGGGAGACTTGCTGTTATGCTTATGCTACCTGTAGAGAGCCCTGGATAATGTATCATGTGAGACAACTCTTCCGTCTGATTACCCTAACCCATAGGCCACACTTATGCAGAATCCAGGCAATTGTGGACACAGGTACTAGACAGGCAGTACTTCTAGGCATTCAAGCAAGACCCTCAGTGTTGCTGGATGTTTCTGGGAAGCCTCCATGACCAGTTTGCAACATGTTTTCTCATCTATTTTGGATGGGCATCTGTTTATTTTCTACATCAATGTTGTCCCATACTTTATACACACATACATGGCTGCACTGTTTCCCATGGTATATGCAATGGTGAGGTAAGGCTACTTTTCCCACTCCTGAGTGCTACCTTTCAGATATGGGATCCATTTCATGGTTTGTTAGATTTGTGCAAGCCATGGCTGCCTCTGTTGCAGGTGAGTGGACAAATGTCATGGACATACTTCTTGGACAGCACACCATGACTTGGTGTGACACTGAGGCCCTGTGCTTGATGGAAGGTGTGTACTCAAGAAGAGTGAATGCTGTCAGTGCATCACAAGCTGTTTCCACAATATGTTATTTGGAGTATGTGCACACATATGCTTCCAGTGTTAAGGTATGTAGTCCCCATATTTGTTGTCCTGACATAGGATTCCATATTACACATGCATTGCTCATGTTAGGATCATATTATGGGTTGTAAAAGGTGTGGAATGTGGTATTGTGATTTGCCGTTGTTTATATCAGGAACAGTTGCCATTGTAATAGAGGTCAATACACTGTTGTAGCCAGTGTATAAGGGTAATGTTTCAGATATGTCCCTACTGTAGGCCATTTGTCCCACCATTATGTTCATTTCTGTCCACACATCTTGCACTAACTGGTTGTTAGGTATATGCAGGACTCTTACATACCCTTCAGATATGCCATCATGGTGACCACTGTGATTAGTGCAGTTAACACCGACAATAAGTGAAGATGTACAGCATGCATTATGGGTAGGTGTGTTGAATGTGTGCATGGCAAATAGTATGGCTATAACATGGCCGGTGTATTGGCAAACCTGAACAAAACAACTCCATACTCACCAGCTACAGGCTGCTGCCCCAGTTGTATACCAAAGGGACCTAAATAATTGTGAGACAGAAGTAATGTCAGTAGCCACACCTGTGGCATTGGTACAGGGTGGGAGCAGCATTTCAGCACATTGACAGTACAAACCAACAATACTAGAGATTATGCACATCTGTTCATTACTACACTGCAGCAACAGACTATCTTATCTGACATATGCATGTAGATACTTTACAGATGAAAATGGATAAGCAACAGTGGTCTGGGTAATGTTTCCTGGGGCCTTACCTGCACGCTCCTCATCCATTGTGTGGGTGGCACCCACCTCCACAATGCTGTCTTCAGCCTGCTGGCTTGGCTGGTGGGCAGGTGCCCCAAGACTGGCAGGGAGCTCTTCAGCATGTGTCAGTGGGGGCTGGGTGGCATGACTCCCACCTGTGGCTAGCTGTTCCCTCCTAACTGCAGCAGCATGCTGACGGGCGTGGCGGATCAGATCAGTGCATCAATGCCGCACCTTCTCATAATTTCAGTTGTGCAGGCCAACATCATTTACTCTGTGGGTGAGCTCATTCCACACGGCGGTCGTCATCTACAGATCCTGAGCCCTGCAGCTGAAGAGGAGGGCATGATGCATGATGACGTACTGGATGATTCTATCGTTTTCCAGGTTTGTGAATGCAGGCAGGCATTCCCAGGACATTGTACCTGGAAGACATAAACAGGAAAAAAGGTCACAGGACCTCATACAATTGTCCATGTGCACATCAACAGTGGATATTACTTGCAAAAAATCCAGACTATACCATAACACTGTAAGCTATCATGGCTCTGACCTGTCCAGTTCCCCAGTGTTTGACACTTAATGGCATAATCCGCTATTCACCATTCATTTCTGTGTAGAGGGATGACAGTGGCCATTTTCCATGTGGATGATGTGTGGATGGTGGCATGTGTGTGTTTGACTGTAGTGTGTGATGGAAGTTTGAGCACATGCCTGTGTTCATGTAGGAGGCAAACTGTGATGTTCTCATGGCCCATGGAGACTTGCTGCTGGTGCCATCAGTTGGCATTATGTCCATGCTCACCACTGATGCAGGCAGGAGTGTGGATGATGTGCATATCCCCCTGTACTAATGTTGTGGACAGGGTGCCACTGTTCCTGCCTATCCTGTCTGATGCAGGTTGCCTGTATCCATGGCATGTGTGTATGAGGTGTTCTTTACCCCCAGTACAGGTTGACTTGTGTTACTGGCTCTGAGACTGCGTACATATGTGTAGACATGATTGCAATTGGCCTTGGTGGTTTGGATATGTCTGATTTCTAGTCGTAGTCAGCCTTACACCAAGTCACCTGTGAACCTACATGCTTGCTCAGATAGAGGTGCACTTACTTCCAAGTTCAGTCTGCACCTATGTGTCCCTGTAAAACCACTATAGCAACCTATTATGTGCTTTGTGTCTTGGTGCTGTCCACCAAGGGGGATTACCCTACCATTGGTGGAGGATGGTTGTACAGGTAAGGTACTGCTGATTCCATATAACTACAGTAGATATGAAGTGTACACACCCCTGTTACAATGCATGGTACATGTGCAATTGGAACATGACCCCACAAAAGCACATGTCAACACTATCCCCAGCTGTGATGTGTCCTATAACCTGCTCAGTTCAATAGGGAACATAACCTGTCCAGTGAAAACATATGGGAATTAATACTCAGTACAGTAAGCCAATTGAATGTGTGTGCACACTCTTACACTGATACAGCATCCATTTGTTTTGGTTTGTACTCTAGTGTCATATCACATCTTCACTTGGCAATGGTTGCTCACCTTCCATGAAACAGCTTTGTTTCTTTTTCAATAGAATTGTACAGGTTATGGGTCACATTTGAAGTGAGAAACGTTTTGACATGACTTTCTGTGGTCTCATTGGCATACAGCACACAGACCTGGCATTCCAACAGGGGTATGTACACTTTGATATCCAGTGTATATGCATGTTGATATAGCTGTTGGTGGTAGGCATGGACAGTGGATCATAACACAGTTGTACACTTCTCGGATTACTATGTGATGAGCATGCCTACTGTAGTACCCGTATAAGTGTCATGGCAATGCAACAATCAGTAGCAGTACACATTTTATTTTGTTGTATGCAGTGAGAGTGATATTACACACATGTGTAACATGCACATCCTATTCTCTGGACTGCTTGTGACCCATGTTATTACTTCTGTGCCTTTCAGCTGAACATACACATGCTCAGGAGATAACTGGTACACATTTGTGTTCTATGTCATTATGGCACACAGTATTTACAGTCTTGCAGCTCAATTGTACTTATCGACCTGTTATACCAGGACTTTTGGTCATTGGTCCACCTCACTGGGTGACAAAACAGGGAAGTCTGTTTTGATAAAGTCAATAAAAATATATATTGAGAATAAGGCAAAGGTGATTCCTAGTACATCCAAACAGCGACAAATCCACTTGTATAAAATATCAAATTTTATTAAGAGAACAGATAAGCACTTTCGCTACATGAGCTTCATCAGATCTATAACTAAAACAACAGAAACCAAAATATAAAAGCAGCATTAGTTAATTAATCAGCCTATCATATAAAGAGTTTAATCAGCCCTTAAAGCAATATTGTCACAAAAATAAAAACATGTTCCCATATAAATAAATATATATATGAATATGAAGCTGCATAAATATATGTGTAAAAAGATCTACATAAGAACATGCAAACCTATAAAAATACATGCATTCACGTTATTGACTTTAATAATATTGTAGGGAATTAACTTCATTTGGGACTGTCTCAAACTCATAT
The DNA here is from genome assembly GCF_019279795.1 of Protopterus annectens. Taxonomy (NCBI): domain Eukaryota; kingdom Metazoa; phylum Chordata; order Ceratodontiformes; family Protopteridae; genus Protopterus; species Protopterus annectens. Next base: position 453,131,846 of record NC_056748.1, on the reverse strand, counting down.
TCTGTTCTACTGTAATGGCCTAGAATGGGCTGCATGATTATAGGGATTGAACCTGGTATAAATTATTTATAAAATGTGACATAATAGGGTACTTTTCTAAAGAAATGAAAGGGCAGAGCAGGTTACCTAAGACCAGTATGAGTCTTATATTTAGGTATCTTCCAAGTAAAAGTCACCACTGGACTTAACTCAGTCTCTCCAGCACAGCTCTTTTGAGTATGTACTTTAACTCCCAGTGGGTGTGGTTTGAGCCTTTAAAAAATGAAGTTATCACCTTACAGCTTTAACAAATACTCATTGACAGAGGTCTGATATCAATACAACTATTTTTGCCATCATCTATGCTTCAAGGTAAAATATTCTGATACCTTGTATGTATCATGGTTTGGGAATTATTAATGCAAATATGAACAGGCAATATTTGATACCTAGAGGAGCAGTAGGAGGTCACTGCAGAAATGCCCAGAGGACCACTCGGCTGTAATGAGTTAATTTATAATATACCTTATGAGTATTAATATTTAAGTCTTAAGTATTAAGACATGTATACAATTCTTTATTCTATCATGAGACATAACCTGATTCATAATCAGAATGTAGGGCTGATATACATTTCCATAGAGAAAATCATAGATTATATGTTATAATCCAGTAAATTTGCTCTGTTGCAATGGATGTTCTCTCTGCTCTAGATTAGAATGTCAGAATTTGCAGGATATTGCCAAGTTATAAAATGTTATGTTCAGTGAATGCCTGGTATCATAGAAGAGATCAAAGCCTTTAAGTTGCAAACATTTACTCTGTCATGCTCAATACTTAAAAATGTCATTTCTGACCATTCTTTCACAGATATGGTGACAGTATGGTTGACCAGAATTCAAGTCTTACAACTTGGAATAGATATGAATAGTCAAGTTGCAGAAATATATCACCACACTCTGACAGTTAAACAGCAGTAATCATTTATTCCCCGTATAAATGTGTATTATATTCTCTATAGTTCATTACTGTTTGTCTTGAGATAGTTTGATTATGAGAAAAACTTGTCTAAGGTTTTGCCATGATATGACATTTGAGGGAAAATTAAAACAGAAAACAAATACAGCAAAATTAGTTCAGTTATATACTACTGCAGGAGGTATGAACATGTATTATGGGAAGCCATCATATGTTTGCAATTATACAGAAATCCATCAACAGTTTCTTACCTTGATAGGAATAGCATTAAAAGGGACCTCATATGAACATACAAAGCTAGTATCAGCTCACCCTGTAGTCAGCAAGATTCAGTTTTTCAGACAAAAGTGTAATTTTATTTTAAGAAACAGTCTGCCTGTACTACGACTGCTATATCAGACTGCATTAATAGATTATTAGATTATGGTCAATTATATCTTTTACTGTAAGTGGAGTGTGTGAAATAACCCTATCCTGTAACTGGTGTAGGCTAACTTTTTTAAAATGTTAACTAATTACAACTGATTCATGGTGGAGACCTGGGTGTATCTCCTCTTCATGGCACTAAAATAGTGAAAAACTATAGCAGGATGACATTAGTTATGAGTAAGCAACTTTTTAAGAAGTGATAAACATATGTGCTTTAAAATAAAGTGCCTTACCAAAACATCAAAATACTCATTGTCAAGTAACACCAGTGCCTTTCATAAAGTGACAATAATCATTTTAAAAAGCTCCAAGCCATGGAATCACCCCTATAAAATAAAGATGTTGGAGCATGGTAACTGCATGATTTCATTCACAGCATTTCACTTACATGTAGCTTTAATTTAATCATTTTTTTACATATCTGAGTTAGCTAGCCTTTGTTTTAAGATTTATATTCAGATCTAGTCCACAAAAATGGTGCAGTCATTGGGTAAATCCTTTTAAACCTGATGCCATGTTGCATTAGGAACTTATCTCAGGCACTCTATTGAGTCTTTCAGTACTTTTGTCTGTAGGGAGGTCTGCAGTGATTTGTAAGTCACAGTCCTGCAACACAATTCCCTTTTGCTTTTTAGTGGCAAAAAGGCATCAAAAGCATCAGCTGCACTATGTTCTACATAAATCAACCTTGGTGTTTGGCCTTGGAAGGGAGAGATGTTTTACTATATATATTCCATATAGTACTTACAATGAAAGTGCTTTAGCATGACCAGCTAAAAGGGTAAACATTTCCTGCACTGACAGATTGAGTTTGCCATGACAAAAATCTTCCTGACATCTTCACTGATTATATTATCTGTTTTGGTTGGGTGGCCTCCTAATGACAGAATGGTATAGTTGAGATAATTGGTAATGGTATTTAACTTTTTAAAAACAAAATATGGAAATGAGTATCTGAGAGTGGAAACCACTTATGCGTACAACTAGATATTTGAGAGGTGCAGGCAATTATTCCAGGCAACCAATGGTTTTAATTATATTTGTGAATTCATTTATTCATGTATTTTATAATAAAGACTGGTACAAAGAAGCTTTTGTTGCCTAGAATAATTGCCTGCACCTCTCAAGTATCTAGCTGTCTGTGTATTTAACTTATTACTTTGAGCAGTATCTTTATATATAAATTATCTAAATATATTGACCTTTATTGTACTCTTGGACATATTTTATTTATTTATTTATTTTTGTTTATTTATTTATTTAACATTTGTTTACTGAGAAAGTCTGACTTGAAACAAAGCCAGTTTTCAGCGGAGGCCCAGGGAGAAATGCTCCAGATGCATGTCTTTGTAACATGCTTCCAGAATGTACATAAATTTTTTACTGTTCTTTATCCCTGCCTGTAAGTTGTTTACTGAGATGCATACATTTATTTGACATTTGTTGACTGGGTTAGTCCTACTGAGCCGTCACCCTTTTTCAGTAGAGGCCCGGGATTGTTATTATTTTTCCCAGTGCTGTTGTTGTCAGCTCTGTTAAACTATTACAGAATTGCTGTGTGCCTCTCCTGAATGGGAAAACATCTCTGCAGCATACTTGATGCCTGTAATTCTAGATTACAAGAAAGGTAATCAATTAATATCAAGTGGCTTCAGTGTAGGGGGATAAAGCCCTGACTAGAGCACAGACAATATAAGTTCAATTAATGGCTCAGGCACCTCGAGGCACTGCTGACCTGCCCATACTGAGAGAAGAAGATAACTCTGACTCACTACAAGGGTGACACCTAGCAACAATAGTAGGAACTGCACAGTGGATTTCAAGCTGCATGAGCTCAGGCTGCTATCATATTAAAACACTAGGAAGCCAGGGAAACAATGTGTGAATACATGTGATAGAGACTACAGGCTTGGAGGAGATGCAAAGCCGAGAATGGGGGTACTCCCATAGCTGGACAGTAGTAAACTACACCCAAAAGCAGCAGGCTAGCCCTCTCTGTCCTTGATTCTCACCAAGGATCTCTAAGCCAGTTGGGTTTCCTGGGCAGAAATTAATGAATTGTATGGTTGTCTCCTTATGTAACAAATCTTGGCTCCCAGCCTTCCAGAATTAACAGACAAATAAATTGAAACTGGAGTTACGACTGGGTGAGGTTCTGAGAGGAACAGTAAACAAAAGTCATTTCCCTCTGTGTATGTATGGTAATTTGTGAGTCTTCATTTAGGTGTAACGAGATTGACTTTTTTATGATTTTTGTCATCAGGAAAATAAAGTGGAGACCAATGTGTTGCAATTTATTTGTATCTACATATGTCAGTAACTGAGGTATCTTTTTTGTTTTGTTTTGTTTTTCACCACATTTTATAGCAACCATATTTGTTACTTTTAATGTATAAATATCTTCTTTTAATTATCCTCAGAAATGGAATAAGCTTTGGTTTACTTTGCATTGTAAAGTTGTTACTGAAGTGAGGCCTCAATAGTGTTTGACTCAGTGATTCTACTAGTCCAGTGTTTCAAGCAGAATCATTATTATTCACATGTGCCCTTCAAAAATGTACAAGTCCCAACAATTGTACAAATAGTTTTCTCCATTGAGATAGTAGGATTTTGGAGATTTGTTTGCAAATCTTGTAAGCTTGCTGTGATTGCTTCATTTGCTTTCTCACACTTTAATAGTCATTATATGTTCACAAGCTAATTTGCAATGTCTTTGATGGGTTTTCTTAGGAACAAATCAAACTGGTCACAGTAGAGGGGAAGGGTAGGGCAGCACCTAGGTTTAACCATTCACACTGGAACCATCTTAACATTTCCTATATTTGGTTCCTGAAGAGCATTTAGTGCTATATACTCTAAAGATATTTCTTGAATATGAAGCCATGTGGTAAGGCACGTTGAACGCATTGTATGCGAAGTGTTAAATAACATACTTTGCTATCAAACGTTAAGATCAAGAAAGAAAAACTGCAGGTGTGGAATATATTAAATACAAATTTCCAATTGGCTGTATTAGGTCTCTTTGTAAGACGTACGCTTGTGTATTATCATTTTATTTGTTTTGATAAAGCACCCTGCTGTTGCCAGGCTTGCCTTTGTGTCAGCCTCTGTCAGTGTTTCAGTTTTAGTATTGGCTTGGTCTGCCAATCTTTTATCCTCTGCAAAAACGTGTCACATTTTTTGAAATCTCAGTTCTGCACTATTTCTTCAGTCAAAAATAATGGAGCAAACCAGTGAAGGGGAAAACAGTTTCTTTATGTTAGGCCTGTTTCTCTTTCTATACCAGAAACGAGATTCACAGACCATTTCTCCCTACAGCCTTTCACATGTGGTTAAACTCCTTATTAGCTGCACACTCATAATAGATCTGCAGAAGAAGAGAACTGCAACAGGCACTTTTTCCTCATCCACTGATGCTTTTAGTTTGAATAATTCAGTCTAAATAATGGAATCACATTCATTTCCTTAACTATTCCCAGGTACAAATTCCTCTAACAGAAACAGAATTTAGTTTTTAAAAAGTCAGTCTCTTTTATTTAGTGCAGGCAACATTACTAAGAAAGAAAAATCAGGATTCTGCTGATGGCATAAATAAGTATTAGAAGGGCATTTTGTTAAAATGTCTTTTTGAACTGAAAGAATTTTTATATCATTTAGATGAGCAGGTAAAAGAGATTGAAAATGTTATTACATTATGCAGTCACCAGTTTGCTGTAAGCTTTATGTCCAGCAGACATGCTATTTCCCTATTGCCTGTCCAATGCCTAACTTTCTAGAAGTGTGATTCAGATTTCTTACACAGTACTGCGTCTGAATACCAAGTAACAACGTTTAATTCAAAAGGTCAGCTTGTTATTTTACTAAAAGAACCATTAAATTAATACACTCACTGAGGCAGTTGACGTGAATTTCTAAAAAAGATCATTTCTTGTAAAGCAGACCTTTGGAAGAAGGGGTATTGCTATCGTTTCTTTTCTTCCTTGATTAAAGAAGACTGGTACATTTTGTCTCTGTAAATTTAGTCTGAAGCATGCCATTAATATTCAGTGATAACCAAAGCTAGAGGTTACCAGAATCTGAAAGGAACATGGTTTTCTAGAATCATTTAGTTGCCTAACACAGTGTGAAAATGGTAAGTTTTCATTGTTCCTTGAGTTTTAGTGGCCAGTTATACTGAAGGCTTAATTTTCTTTTCATCAGATCCCAGAGTACCTGTATACAGTATAGCTTGTCAGATGAATTCCTACTCTGCCTTCTGCTCTACTATAGTTCAGTTAGACTCATTGCAAGGCTATTGGGCTACCCTATAATCCTATTGTATGGTTTGGAGATTTAATGGTGTAGTACTATACATGCACCTGTTAAACTAGGCAAGCTTTGGTTTTAGGAGATTATAGCATGCATATTAATTTATACAGAGACACTTCAATGACCAAGCTCAGCCAAATGGTCACATGCTCATGACAAGGCAGTTTATGAAAACATCTTTGCCTGATCTCTGCATCTGAATTTGTTTCATATGTTTACTCCTGATCCTTCCTATCCCATCCCCAGTAAAGAAATGTTACTTATTCCAAGGTTCTACAACTTGAGAAAAGGTTATAATATTGAAAGAACACACAGGACTCTCAGACTGCATAGGAGTTGTGGAATCCCATGCTCCACACTTTTCAAAAACGTTTGAAGAAACACAATTTGATAAAAATCCTTAGGTGAAAATTCTAGTGCCTGTGCTGCTGAGTAATGAAGCCCTAAATGCAACCCAGAAAACCAAAGTTCAACTAACAATAGCCTTTGAAAGCAGGGTGACATGGAGGACGGAAGTGACTATTGTAAGTTTACCCACTTTGGGGGAAATAGTTTTGGATTGCTGCTTGGGTGACACCTAGAGGGTGTACCGGGTATAGCAACAGAGGAGTATGAGCCACCTAGAGCTGGGAATCAGTATGTGGGTAGCAGCATGCATGCTCACCATGGTCGGCAGAGCTTCAGAGAGCAATTGTGGGGACTAAAAGCTCCAGGGGGAGGAGAGTTTCCATGTCTGGAAGTCTGACCCATTCCCTACCACCAAACTCTTGCCTCTTTGGGATAATAAATTGACTGACCTGACCCTTCAGTTAGAGAATTAATGGGTCACATTGCTCTCACCTCATCTGAAGAATTTATGTCTTTCCCCCAGTATAGGAATGAACAGGCAGACTATGTAAAGAAGAAAAGCCATTGTTCAAGACATGGTAAATGAAAAAAAATCCTTCATAGAACTGCTGTTTAATCAAGTTGTATTTTCACAAAACTCTGTACACCAATCAGACTATAATTTATTTGATATTTGTTAACAGGGTAAGTGGCTGACTGGTAGCCTGCTGTTTTCAGCCACAATGTCAATGGAAGTACAGTATGGATGCTTAGCATGTTAACTCTCAGTGAATCCATTTCAACTATTACTGCAATCATGGGCCATCATATTTATAAACATAGGGTTTAGTCTCATCCAGGAGATTTGTGCAGGGCATAATCGTCCAATACAAACACAACTCATAACACTGAATTACCCTTTCATAGAGAAGACACAAACAAGAGGCTAATGTGATGTACTGCAGACAAGAACTGGGCATCAACTGTATATGCAGACAGTTTTTATACTGAGGGTGGACACAGACAACTGTTAACCCATCATACCCATCTGGGGTACTTTTGCTAGTGCAGGGTTGTATAATATATCTGACTCTATTTGTATAAAAGACATTTTTGGGAACATTCCCTTGACATATTTCGTGATGTGCCTGATTACTTATGCTTAGTAGTGTCATAATGTGTCTCTTTAATTGCAGCTGCACTGCTCTATTCCCATCATCATTCCTGGGAAGTAGAGGCTTTATACTGATATGTTCAGTTGTAAACACTAATGTCTGACAAACAATGTTAGTTCCTTTACTGGACAGATCTGTGCAAGGTAAAATATACTGGTTCACAATTAGAATCATACATGTTGCTATGTGTGCAAGAATTGCCTCAGTAGGTAGCTTCACTGTAATGGTGGCGGACAGTTACTGGCTACTCTACACTTAAAATCTAAAACACCTAAACTGGCTTGAATTACCCCACTAGCATATTCTCTCTCAGCTCCAGATCATCCATTCTATCCTATATCAGCCTTCCTACTGCCCAGCACTATCCCCTCTCATCTCCCATTATTCACCCTCCAGACCTTTCCGAAGCTCTAACCAAGACCTACTACAAATCTACATACCCAAGTCTAAATTTGGATGCAACATGTACAGCTATCACCCCACTATTGCCTGGAATAGGCTCCAACTAGAAATCAGGACCCTTACACATCATAAACAATGTAAGACAGCTACCAAAGAGCACTTTAAAAGTCACTGGTCCTGCCACTGCACTCTCCCTCCTTAACATCCCTTACTTCTCATACCTTAATCTACTTTCTGCCCTTAACTCACTTTTCTCACTAGCTCTCTCTAATCTTCATTGACTACTCTTTCTACTGTCTTCTAAAATCTATTAAGCAAATTGCCTCAGAGAAACATTCTATTGTAATTGTCTTGCCTTCATGCAACTACATCATGATAAAACTGGGTTTTGTAACCACTTACCCCAAAAACTATACTCATCTTAATGACATATTTCTTTTTATACATCCTTTATTGACACTGTAACACTGTATTGCTACTTAATGCCTTGTAATAATCAAGTAACATTGCTGTTTAATGCTAATTTATAATGAAAATTGTATAATATGTTGGAGCTTTTCTCCCCGGGCCTCCGCTGAAAAAGGGCTCTTCAGCTCAGTTGGACAATCCCAGTCAACAAATGTAAAATAAAATAAATAAATGGAGGGATCCTGCCCCACAGCCTTCACTATGGGGGGAGCTTCACCCTTGCAACGACTTTCTTTAATAACCTTGCTTTAAGGTCAGACAACTGTTACTAGAATCTAACCATTGTACTGTAACTGATAAAAGCAGAAGTTGAATGAACTTTTACTAAGAGGTTTAATAATGAAAAAGTGTATGCATGTATGTGTGTATGTGTGTGTGTGTGTGTATATATATATATATATATATATATATATATATATATATATATATATATAAAGTGCATTAATTGATAGTGGTAGATAGTAGATACATATATATAAAACATCTCGCTCTCCCTTTCTCTCTCTCTCTCTCTCTCTCTCTCTATATATATATATATATATATATATATATATATATACACATATATATATATATACATATATATATATATATATATATATATATATATATAGATAGATATAGATATATAAAATGAAAAGTGCAGCCATTGATAGTGGCAGATAGTAGACAAATATATAAAACATCTCTCTCTCTCTCTCTCTCTCTCTCTCTATATATATATATATATATGTGTGTGTGTGTGTGTGTGTGTGTGTGTGTGTATATCGATAACATAGTATGTACTTCTTTAAATCTTAATGATTTTGCTACTAGAAGCTGTGCTGTAAGTATTTTCTAGAGAGTTCTGTTTAAATACACAATACAGTGAAGCTAGATCACATATCCTCAGAGTTCCTTTTGTTTATTATTCATCCTGAAATTACACGTAAGAAGTAAAGAAATATATTTGCCTCCAAGAGTTTATGAAATACAGACATATAATTCTCAGTCAAAATAAAAAATGGTGTGGCAACAAACAGTGGGAAAGCTTTTGCCACCAGAAAACATTGAAGACAATTAGAAGCATAAGATTCAATACACAATATGGTAAAGCTAGATTACTTATCCTCAGAGTCCCTGTTGTTTATTATTCATCCTGAAATTACACTTAAGAAATATATTTGTCTCCAACAGTTTATGAAATACAGACATATAATTCTCAGTCAAAATAAAAAAATGGTGTGGCAACAAACAGTGGTAAAGGTTTTGCCACCAGAAAACTTTGAAGACAATTAGAAGCATTAGATCCAATACACAATATGAGGATATTACTTATCCTCAGAGTCCCTGTTGTTTATTATTCATCCTGAAATTACACGTCAGAAGTAAGGAAATATATTTGTCGCCAAGAGTTTATGAAATACAGACATAATGCTCAGCCAAATAAAAAAATGGTGTAGCAACAAACAGTGGGAAAACTTTTGCCACCAGAATACTTTGAAGACAATTAGAAGCATTAGATACAAGGATTTTGATTTATATAGTGTGCTGCATTCCTGCTTAATTACTGAAGAAGAAGTCTTGAAGGTTTTTGACTTTCTTACTTTTTTTGACTGTAAGAAAGGCCAGTATCTTATACTAAACTTGTGGACTGTTGCAGTGTGGCATTTTTGTTTTTGTCTAATCAGATGAGAAGTGCTTTGAATTTACCAGGCAATAACTGCTGGGATGTAGGGCTTTCATTTCCAAGCTCTCTATGTCTTCTAATTTTGTTTATGCAGATATACTAATGTACCTTGCTAGCCCAACAAATACTAGCCATGACATCTTGGAGAATATTTATTCATTTACATTCTCCCATTATGTCTGGGTGATCAAAGAAGAAATAAAACAAAAATAGACTTCAGCTATAGTTGTTAAGGATCAATGGGTCAGACATTTCTTAAATGTATTATAACATTATGAAACTGAGTTTTAAAACTGCTTTGCCACCAGACTTTTTACAGTCAATTATTGTACTTTAATTTATTTATTTATTCTTATGAACAATAACCAAAACGAGAGATGAAAAGCGAACAAGGAAAACCAAAATCACAAACAAACGTCCGCTGTGGAGAACCAAATAAGGGTCCAGACCAAGACTGCAGACAAGTATTTAATATTCCAAACTCAAACGCTTTACACACAAAAAATACGGTTTCGAAAATCTTCCTCAGAAAGCAAACAACAGGAAACAATAATGTTACACTTAAATACCTTTGTGTGAATGGATGAACCAATGAATTCATAACATCAATAAATCAATTAAAAAGTTTCAATTGAAAGGTTTCAATTAAAAAGTTTAAAAGCTTATAGCGTCTTCTTCCTTTACTCAACACCAATAATAAATATATAAATTTATAAATTTATATATGAATAAATGAATGTCTTGTAAAACAAATAAATATATATACATATAAAAAATTCATAGAATTAATGTATACTTTAAAATATATAATTTCATTGTGCAAGTATAAATTACAAACAGTTGAAACATTGTAGGATCAATTTCGAACAAATTGTGTTCCTATAATGCCCTCTAGTGGAAATTTATAATTTAGCACTCCTCAATTTTAAAACTGGAATAATAGATACCATATCATTTAAACCAGGATCTCTATTAGCTTGCAAAATACTTTGCCATAATAACTCTCTATATTTGAGTTTTATCTCCCACATACCTCCCCTAACTTCTTTGGGAACCACTTCAATTACAAAAAAAACAAAGGAGGCTTGTGGGCAGGTTAGTGTATGTTTGTAAAGTGCATTGTTCATATTGTGTTTATTAATTTCATAATAATGTTCGTATATTCTTAATTTCAACTTCCTCTCGGTTTTACCAACATAAAAGGACCCACAAATAGAACAACGAGCTAAATAAACCACACCATTAGTGTTACAATTAGAAAAAGAGTGGCCTTTAATGTGTTTGTTCCTACTGGGTATATAAATACTAGAACAATTGATAATATGTGAACATTGGGAACATGAACCACATTTAAAGGTCCCCAATCTTCTGGATGTACCTTCAACTCTTGAACCACCGCCAAACTCAAATAACCTCTTAAAGTTAGTGTCCCTTCTATAGGTGAATCTTAAAGGTTGACTATGAATTTGTTTAAGTTCAGAAATTTGTTTAAAGCGTTCCCATTCTCTAGAGACAGTTTGCTTTATATAACCTGAATCACCTGTATAGTCCATAACATATATTTCATCCCAATTATTGGTAGAAATGTTGGGATTAAAATGGGAATTAGGTCCTTCATCACATCCTAAAATAGGGGCAAACCTCACTCTCCTACCTTCAAAAACCTCTTTAGTGACTTCACAAATCAAATTTTCAGGATAACATCTGTCTCTGAACATTTGAGTAACAAAATCACAATCCTTTAAAAATTCATTATCTTCAGAGGTCATACGACTAATCCTAACTAACTGACCTTTGAGTAAGTTCTTTTTTTGAAAGAAAAGGTGGAGATATGAGTTGGAAAAAGTTCCTTTCCTAAATACTTTTGAAGAAAAGGAATGGTCTGATTTGGTCAAAGAAATGTCCAAATAGATCAATTGTTGAGTATCAAGGTGGTAGGTAAAATCCAAAAATTCTGTAGTTCCTTTCAAATATGAGAGAAATTCAAAAAATCTTTCCTGTGAATCATTCCAAAAAATACAAATATCATCGAGGAAGCGTTTATAAAAAACTCAGAATCAATAACAAATAATTTCTCCCACCAGGACAAAACTATATTTGCATAAGTGGGGGCACATTTTGCCCCCATAGCAACCCCTCTTTCTTGCTTAAAAAATTCCCCTTCAAAGTACATGAAATTGTTATTGAGAACTGTTTCCATTAATAATAGGCATGTCGTAAAATCATCAGAACCAAATTTGCCACCATCTCTCATGCTTTCTTCAAGCCATAACAATCCAGTTTCATGAGGAATAGAACCAAAGAGGTCTACAATATCCAAAGTTATAAAAAGTATGTTAGGATGAAAAAGTTCTGTTTTTACCTGCCTAAGAAAGTCCCAAGAATCTTTTAAAACAGTGACTCCCTCACTCAAGAGTGTTTTTAACTTAACGTCCACATACTTTTCTAGAGGGGTAGTAATAGACCCCTCAGAAGAAACAATAAGTCTTAATGGCAGATCCCTAGAGTCTTTGTGGACCTTAGGAATGCCAAATACTGATGGTGTCCTGGGGTTCTTGTTAAACAAAAAAATATATTTATATATATTTATTTGTTTTACAAGACATTCATTTATTCATATATAAATTTATAAATTTATATATTTATTATTGGTGTTGAGTAAAGGGAAGAAGGCGCTATAAGCTTTTAAACTTTTTAATTGAAACCTTTCAATTGAAACTTTTTAATTGATTTATTGATGTTATGAATTCATTGGTTCATCCATTCACACAAAGGTATTTAAGTATAACATTATTGTTTCCCTGGTGTTTGCTTTCTGAGGAAGATTTTCGAAAACGTATTTTTTGTGTGTAAAGCGTTTGAGTTTGGAATATTAAATACTTGTCTGCAGTCTTGGTCTGGACCCTTATTTGGTTCTTCACAGCGAACGTTTGTTTGTGGTATTTATTCTTATGAAGCTGAAGGAGTGTTTTGAGTAAATTTTAAGTGATGTTTTACTTCAGTATTAGTTTAGGCTCCCTTTGTTTTTTGAGATAATATTCTGAGTCCATAATTTATTTGGGGAAGAGTAGAATAATGCTTCTTATTTTTTATATATACTTCTGCAATGTGCTATGTTGTTCTTTATTACAATTAATTCCAAATATTTCTCTATATACAGAGTATGAGACTGTGCATATGAAGCAATTTATACCTCCTTTCCAATGGATCACTCTATTGTTTGAAGGATTTTATATCCTTATATGAGGTGCTGCAATGTTTGTGTTGTCTTTTCTACAGTCTGTGCTGCTGTTTGCATGCTTATTTTTAGAGTACAGGAAAATGTATTTTACCTGTGGCAGGGCGTGTTCATAGGCTCTTTTCCATAAGGACACAGCACATATTTCGAATTCTAGGTGCCACCTAAGTGGAAGCCAGAGCCTCCTCACCCCCACCCCCCACCCCCAGGTGGGAGAACCAGCAGCAGCCACTTATTCCCATCCTCCCTGACCAGCATTATGAGGAGCTCGAGCAACAAAGAGAGAGAGATATCGCTTTCAAGCAACTGAAGGATGAATTATGTAACAAACCTGTTTTAGCATCCTCAGATTTTAGAACACCTTTCATTGTTTATACTGATGCATTAGAGGTAGGCCTAGGGACACTGGCTTCTCTAGCCTCTGAACAGTACCCTACACTCACAAGTTCATAGGTAAATACTAGGCTAACTACCCTGCAGGGCCATTTTAAGCCTAGGCAAAATCCTGAGGTTAGACTCAAAATTGTGTCCCTTGTGTCTATGAGGTGAAGACCTTAACCATTATGCCAAAGCCACCACCTCTCTTTTTCTAAATAATAAATTAAGCAGGAGAGAGACCAAGTATTCTATTATTCAGAGGGAATTGCTGGCAATGAAATTGGTGCTGTCATCACTAAAATATTATCTACCTGGCTCGGGTATTACATTTGTTATAGACTATGCCCCCTAATGTGGATGCATACGGTTTGCATAAAGATGGGATACTAAGCTTTGTCAGTGGGTACTCTCCAAAGAAACATTTAAGTTAACAGTAAACTATTGGTCAGATTCAACCCACCACAATGCAGATGGTCTGTCTAGGGATCACAGCATATCAAGTGAGCTTAAAAGTGAAGATTTCAAGCTGAGAGAGGGTCAGTGTAACATATTATGCTAGTTTTCACCCTTTGATATGGCAGAACTATGTGTATACTTGTAGTATCCTTACACTGGACCAGTTATCAAGGAGCTTGAATCCTCACCACTGATGCTGGAGAAGGATTTTCACTTAGAATACAAATGGATAGACTCAGTATTCCCAGATGCAGCTACACCAAGTACAATTGCCCTTAACAGCACACAGGGAACACACTCGGCCCGGGCTTTGGGTTTCTATATCAGTCTTCCTCCAGGTCCTCAGTAAGACTCCCCACTTGTACAGCTGTAGAATTAAGTCCTTAGCCCAGTGCCCAAGCCAAGTCCTCAAGCATCCTCTCTGTGAAACCAGTGCTTCATCTCCCTGCTCCAAGTAGCTGATGCACACACACTGAGATCTGATTTTTCACACTTGGAGAAGGTTGGCACAGATTTACCTGCTGTGCCCCCTTCTGCCCAGAGTATAAGGTAGTTATCCACACCACCAGACATGCCACAATCAGCTACTTTAAGGCCATTAATGGTGTCCAATTATACTGTGTAATATTAATACTAATAAGTCCTATTCAGAGCTGTGAGATAAGCACTTCCATGGCCCAACAGGTGGTCCAGTTAGCAGTATTTTTCCTTAAAGTAAGAAGTAAGCTAGCTGTTTAACCCCTTCTCTTCCAGTGTCCATTGCTAAAATATATACATAAAGTCTCATATGTATATTCCTACTCTGTCAAACAGGACCCACTGTTGATAAATTTTGTAACACTAACAACTTTAAGAATGCATATTGATTTTCAAATGCCATACAGTTCTAATTCATTTGTAATATAAGCATCTGCACAAATCAGTTTGATATTCAAAATGCCACAAAGTTCTAATACATTTGTAACACAAGCATCCTATATAAATCAGTTTGATATTCAAAGGACATATCATTCTTTATAGAACTCCAGCTGACTATGCTGGCAGTGGCCCATATTATCGCAATACTATTGTTGTATATAAATTATCTATACAGTGCTGTGCACAGATTGTAAAATGTTGTCTTCCCTTTAAGGTGAATAGGTAAATTTACTTGAATTATTTAGAAAGGTTCCCACAAAAAGTGCTGTTAACAGGCAGTCATCTTATTTGTTTGGTATATAAAAAGAAAGACTATGGCCCTAGTGATCAGTGAAATTGTCCTCTTGAGGTGGGGAAAGCTTGTGCCTGGAGCAGTAGTTATGAGGCATGTGTTACAGCACAGAAGACACCAGCTGGAAGAATCTGAAATAGTGTGGAGTGTTTCTCTTAAGAACAAGATAAGAGTTGTTGACCACAGCTGTTAGCTGAGATATAGAAGTATCCTGTTTTTTTTCGATTATTTATACAGATTATTGTTTTTAACAATTAATATATAGCACTTTTATTGTCTGCTTTTAAGTCTTCGAGTGTATTTTATTGCTATTAACTAATCTGCACAAGTAACTCTTTTTTCTAGAGGCTCCTTTAGCTGTTTAAAACTTTCATTTAAAGGCTCACTGCTGCTTTTCAGCTGTGAAAAACATTTCTGCATTTGTTTCCCACCCTCCCTCACTGTTTATAGTTGGTGGCTTTGCAGTTGCCCGCCCCTAGTGTAAATTTGATCTGGGACCCTCCTCCCAGTCTAGTGTCATTACCTCATTCTACCCAGTACAGGGAGAACATTTGAGAAGGCAAATCAGCTTAGTTTCTGCTACTCCTCTCTCTCTCTCTTTCCTTTCTCTCTTTCCACTAAAAAAAAAAAAAAAAGAAAAACTTATCTGCTTATACTGTATTTGTGTTTCTTCCTACTT
Organism: Protopterus annectens; assembly: GCF_019279795.1. Taxonomy (NCBI): domain Eukaryota; kingdom Metazoa; phylum Chordata; order Ceratodontiformes; family Protopteridae; genus Protopterus; species Protopterus annectens. Next base: position 453,116,150 of record NC_056748.1, on the reverse strand, counting down.
TATTTTGCTTTTGCGTCATCTTAAAAGTACTCAATTGTATTTATTACTGCTTGGTGTAACTCATTCTAAGCCTTTTAGTTTAAGCACTTGGGCTTCAGACCAGTTGTTTTACATTAAGAAGGTTTGTGGTCTGCACTGTAGTGGCAGAGCAGGTAGCTTACATCCTTCTAAGTTGGGAACTGCTGATTGAGGGCTCAGTGTCTGTTATTCTAAAAGTGTATTAATTCTGGTTAAGCACTTGGGCTTCAGGCCAGTTATTTTACATTAAGAGGGTTCATGGTCTGCACTCTTGTGGGAGGAGAGGCTGGAGTCTGCCCATCTGAGCTGGGAATTTCTGGTTAAAGGCTTATAGTGCCTGAATATTTGAACTGCTTCTTACTGAAATTGGTACACCTTGTTTGCTGTAGCATAGACTAGATCCAGGCCTGCTGAATCTAGCTTTGATTGCATAACTTGAGCACTAATCCAGGCATTCTTTAAAGTATTCAATTGTATTTACTACTGCTTGGTAGTAACTTGATTAAAGTGTAGCTATCATTCTAAGTCTTTTGGATTAAGCACTTGGGCTTCAGACCAGTTGTTTTACATTAGGAAGGTTTGTGGCCTGCTGAATCTAGCTTTGTATGCTTATTGTTTGTTTGCTTGTTATTTCCCTGAAAAGCTAATTCCACCTAAAACTCAGCTTTTCAGCGCTTCTGTGGATCCCTAGTAATATCTGCATTGCTTACTGTACTTATTTCCTTGTTTCACTTGAAAGAAAGTTACTGTTTGTCATTTTTGCCTTTAAGTTACCTGTAACACATTGCATTTAAGTTACCTGGCACTTGCTCACTAAAGCAATTATATAAGTCAGCACTAAAAAATTAAAAGCACTACACCCTCACAAACTCCCCTTGAGTACCTTGTTCCCCATTGGCCCTTTTTTTCAATTATAAAGGAATTCCCAATACTATTCTAGCATGTCCAAAGGTCAGTTGTCAATCTTCTCTCCGGTCCAGCTGGTGAATCTGGGAATCTTGAGGCAATGTTACAACTGCCTCATGTACACAGACAACCCTCTCCTCCTCCCAACAAATTCCAACACATGTGAGAGATGCAACCATACAGCCAAACTGGAGGCTAAGCACTCTCAACTCAGTACAGGCATAACCAGTCAGCAGGAGAAGGAAACCGCACTCACTACAATTCCAGTCTCACATAGACCTACCACGACAGCAAACCAAAAACATAAACACACAAAAACATACTCGGAGGCTCTAAATAAAAATCTGCCAAAGCAGCAGAGACCTCCAAAGCAGACACCCAAGCAACCGCAACCCCAAAACAAAACACGTGCAACACATAGCTCACAAAGCCAGTGTGCCGAACAGTCACAGCCCTTAAGGCTAAACAAAACACCTGATACACTTGTAATAGGTGACTCTATCATCAGGCACACTGATATCCCGCTCACCAGGCTGAACAAGGAGAAGGTCACTGTGAGCTGCCTGTCGGGCACTAGGATCCGCCACATAACACAAGCAATCAGGTCACTCCAAGGCAAGTACAAATATGACTCAGTCATTGTCCATGCTGGTGTGAATGACCTGAGACGTACCTCCCTGGACTACATGAAAAGAGACATAGAGGACCTCTCTGAGCATGTAGCCCAGGCTGGTATAACCCTGACCTTGAGTAGCATCTTACCCTCAACAAGAATGATGCCACAATATGAAGACAAGATGATCAATTTCAACAATTGGCTTAAGTATTGGTGTCATTCAAAGGGGATCCAATGCCTGTCAGCCTGGGATGACATGCTCGACAAGCCACGATGCTTCGCTAGGGATGGCTTGCACCTATCACCCCTGGGCATTCGGATATTGGCAAAGGCTCTTGCTACCCCCATAGTTCCTTTTTTAGGCAAGGCTCAAAAGACAAATCCACCTCCATAGGTATCACAAGGGATAAGAAACTAAGAGTAATGCTACTCAATGCCAGAAGTCTAAACCTCAAGATGCACGCACTCGAAACTCTCCTTAGCATGGAGATCATCGATATCTGTGCAGTAACAGAAACCTGGTTCAAGGCTCCCAAGAGCACCCCAGCACTACCATGTTATACCTCATACCATGCTTTTTGGCCCCAAAACTTGGACCGAACCACAAAAGGAGGGGGAGTATCAATATTCATCAAAGATACCCACACCTCCAGGTTGGTGGCACAGCACAAAGCATTAGAGACTATCCATGTGCAACTAACAGTGGGTAAAACTGCCTTCCAGTTTATAGCCTGCTACAGACCACCCTGCCAAACCCAGGAACCCCACTCGGCCTTCCTGAGAACACTGGAAAATATGAAGGTCTCTCCAAACACCATTATATACTGGGCGACTTCAACTACCCAAACATAGACTGGGAGCATTACTCTAGCTCCAACACCCTAGCCCAAAGGTTCCTAGAATTTATAAACTCAAATGCTATGGGACAACTTGTTACCACGCCCACAAGAGGGGAAAACATACTGGACCTGATCATCACCAACATGGGGACTTTATGCTCCAGACCAGAAGTGTATCCCTCACTGGTAAGATCAGACCATAAAATAATCTCACTGGATATTCACATCCCGACCCCACACCCTGCCCAGAAAACCACAGTGAAAAACTTCTCTAAAGCAAATTTCACACTCCTCAAAACCAAGGTGGAATCCTTCAAAGGCCCCTGGCCTGTGGAAAATAATGCCCAGACCGCAGAATCCTTTATAAACGCATTCTTTGAACACCTTCAGGAATGCATGGATCATGCAATCCCAAATAAAACCAAGACCCAATCCTCCAAAGGCAGAAGTCCTGTCTGGTGAACCCCAGCCATAAACAAACTATACAATAGAAGGAGGAAGCTACTACATGATAGAGCAAAATCCCAAAAAGGGAAGGCATCTCTGATCAGTATTAGCAAAAAACTACGGGCACTCATAAAATCGTCTAAGGCCAGCTTCGAGAGAAAATTGCACAGGACACCAAGGATAATCACAAGGCTTTCTTTAGTTATGTTAGGAACCTGGGTGGGAATTCCCAGATATGCTCAGAATTAGTCCAAAATGACAAAAAATACACCGAACCCACAGACATTGCCAACATTCTAGCTGACAGGTCCAGCACAAACTTCTCCCCCCCTCCCCACCAAAAGGGCAAATATCTATCCCAGCAGAGTGTTGCCCCCCTGACATCTCAGATGCACAGGTAAGAGCCGTCCTCTCCAAAGCAAAAAACACAGCATCAATGGGACCAGACGGTGTCCCGGGCTACGTCCTACATGAACTCCAAGAAGAGCTAAACCCAAACATAAAACTACTGTTCAATCTCAGCCTTACTACAGGATATGTACCCAAAGAGTAGCGTACAGCAACAGAGGTCCCTCTCCACAAAGGTGGTGCCTCAACGGATCCTGGAAACTATCGCCCCATAAGCCTGACTAGCTTGGTTTGCAAAGCTATGGAAAGGATCATCATGGACCTCATAAATAAAGATATTGGGGACCTACAGACACTGGATCCTACCCAGTTCAGCTTTGTTAAGGGCAGATCCTGCCTCTTAAACCTGGTCAATTTCTTTGAAACAGTCACCAAGGCCATTGACGAGGGGAAGGTGGTCCACACAGCCTACCTGGACCTCGCAAAAGCCTTTGATACAATACCCCACTCGGGCATTATAGATAAGCTCACCAGCTTAAATATAAACCCCTATGTCACTAGATGGGCTGCAAACTGGCTCAAGGACAGAACCCATATGGTTAGAATTGCTGGAGCCATGTCAGACTCCAAACCAGTTACAAGTGGCATCCCACAAGGCTCAGTCCTGGGACCTCTCTTGTTCGGTATATATTTCTCCGAGGTACAGGCCAACAAGGAAGGACTGTGGCTGACCAAGTTCGCAGATGACTGCAAACTGGGCACCATAATCGACTCTCCAGCCGACACAAGCATCCTCCAAAAGGGCCTCATAGAAACAGACAACTGGTGCCAGAGCCATGGCCTCAAGCTAAACGCCAAAAAGTGTATAGTCATCCCCTTTGGCAAAAACAAAGTGCCCACATATTACCACATAGGTGGTAATCCATTAAGTACAGAAGACATAATTAGGGACCTGGTGACCCAAGTTGATAGCAGTCTCTCATTTGACAACCACGTGGCCAAAGTGGTTAGAAAAACATTTCATATAAGCCCACCTAATCATGAAGGGATTCACGTCTAGTTCAGGGGAGGTCATCGTGCCTCTTTACTCATCCCTCATCAGGCCCATAATGGAGTACAATTCCCCTTTTGGGATGTACCTTACCAGACACCTGCAGCAATTGGAAAGACCCCAAAAGTACCTCACCAAGAGGATCAAAGGGCTCAAACAGATGCCATATGCTGCCTGGTTAACTCCAGCTCTACTTAGTGGCATACTGCCTGCTCAGAGGCGATCTGTGCCTGACGTGTAAAGCCATGCCCAACCCGGAATTAATGGACATGCTGCACCTCAGAAAATCCAAATCCCATCGAGCTACGCGCTCGAGAGACTTGAACCTCAGCACTGAAATAAATAGGACATGCTGGAGGGACAGATTCATAACCCAGAGGCTCCCTTCACTCTGGAATAAAATCCCAGTACAGGTTAGGCAGAGTCCCTCATTGACTGTCTTCAAGAGGAATCTTGATGAGTGGATGGGAGATTGTAGGTTTACCCCGGGTATCACTTCTGTGTCACTGTTAGACAGAGGCACAGTATACTAACCTCGAAAAAGGGCATAGCAAAATTAATTTAAAATGGGTGGCGAAAGCCATGCACACTCTGGCTAGGCTTATAAATGCCCTAGGGCAGATAGCCTAGTATGAACCTATAACATAGACAGAAAGAAACTGAATGAAAACAGTATGAGGGACTACAGAAGTTTTTTTTTTTTTTTTTTTTTTTACCTAAGCTCAATATATTTGCACCATTTTTTCCTGTTTAGTGAAGACATCTTATATTATAGTCTAGTAGCCTCTAAGGCCTTATTTGTTTGTATATAAAAAATCATCCCAATTTCCATAGAAAAAAATAACTTCGTATATTAATTTATTATTGTTTTAATATTGCTTAATAATCTTTCTTATAATTGCTGCTATTTCATTACAGCTGCAAGTAAGTACATCCCATAAATATTTAATCTCTTTATTATCCGATAAAATTCACTATTAGGTTTCAACAAATAATTCAACTTTTTTAATTAATGCATTGTTAGTTTTATTCTGACTGAACTTTAGACCTGACATCAGTTCAAAATATTTTAATATTGTCTTACAGTATATTTAATAGTGAAAAATGGTATTATCTATTGTTAATAGTAAATTATTGGTAAATAACTTTGGAAGTACTGATAATTTATTTTTAATCCTACTCTATCATTAAGTTTTAAACAATCTGACTAGAGGCTCAATAGCCACTATATATATATATATATATATATATATATATATATATATATATATATATATATATATATATATTTTTTTTTTTCTATAATGAAGAGAGTGGGCAACCTTGTTACATGCCCTTGCTTATTTGTATTGACGGAGAAATAATGATTTTAGTTTAAGATCTGAGAATTAATTTTGATAAAGATGATTAATAAGTGATATAAAATAACTTGTAAATCTGTATATTTCTGATACTTCAGTTAAATAAAACCAGTTTATTAAATCAATGGCTTGGTCTAAGCCAAACTAATTATCAAACATT